>NW_009258119.1:2259139-2286107 GCF_000149755.1 Phytophthora sojae
GTTTGCACGCAGTATAAACCACACCCAATCATAGTTTCAATACTTTAGTTATTACTTCAAAGTAAGTAAACACGTAGGTCACTACACTGTAGTAAGGCATGTCCGTGACAATGTAGCTCGCCTCGCAGAAACGGGTAATCAATAATACAGCGGCAACGATATTCAGCTCATATTGAGGGTTGCTGGTCTTGGGTAGTTGTACCCATTAACCGGTTAACCCGAACCGGTCCAATCCGAACCCACGTTGATTATGGTGATTACGGTAAGTTGTTTACGCCACCGATGATTAGACGAGTAGGATGATTGGATGAACACCGGTGAGTGATGGTTGATTAGATGCACTAGGTGATAGGACGCAGGGTCGCGTGTCTATAACAGTAGGGTGTAAGCTCCAACAATTCAATCACTTTCGAATCTTCATTCTACCCCTCAAGTGCCTTCGCTCCGGTCCCGCCGTCTGCGACGTCCCTCCCTCCGCTTCGTCCGAGCTTCGTGTCCAAGATCCATACCTTCCATCAGGTTATGAGCCCAAGCACCATGTCCTCTGCCCAAGACGCCTCGACCAAGGTCTCCATTGACAAGTTCAACGGGGACAACTACGCGACGTGGAACCGCTACATGCGTGGCGTGTTCCTGACCAAGTCGACGTGGCATGTCGTGAACCGCGAGACGACGCCGAGCTTCACGGACTCGCGGGCCAAGGACGACTACGTCAAGTCGAGCAACATCGCGTTCGGACTGATGTTGCTCCACATGGACGCGGACTACCACCATGTGGTCGACGACTGCGAGGAAGCGTGGGTTGCGTGGACGCGCCTGAAGACGCTGTACGGTGGTTCGCAGAAGGCTGGACGCATCTACCTGAAGCGCCAACTCTTCAGCATGGAGATGTCGGAAGGCGGCAACGTCTTGCATCATTGCAACGAGGTCCTCAACATCAGCGCCAAGCTCAGCAGCATCGGCGCCAAGATGGAGGATGAGGACGTGGCGATCTGCCTGTTGCGCAGCCTCCCCAAGAGCTACGAGAACGTCGTGCTGAACTTGGAGATGAGCAGCGCTGAACTACGATCGCAAGACGTCGTGAAGGTGCTGACGAATGAGACAAGGCGAGAAGACGGCGACGGTGAAGACGGAGAATGCGGCCAAGGCGTTCAACACCGACCGAGAGTCTCGCCAGTGTACGTACTGCGGGAAATTGGGGCACACGATTGACAAATGCTGGACCAAGCAGAAGGACGAGAATCGGGGCCCAAGACGCGGCGGCAATGGCAATGGCCGTGGACGCGGGGCCAACAATGCCCAGTGGAGGAACGACGACGCCAGCTACAACTACGACTACGGCTATGATCGAGTGGCGTTCGCGGTCTCACTGGAGTGTGGCATTTCGACGGGCAAGAATGTGTCCGGGTTGTGGGCGGTCGACAGCGGCGCAACGCACCACATCTGCAACGACAAGGCCAAGTTCGCTCATTTGATTGAGCGGAATGAAGGCGAACTTTCGGTGGCCGACGGCAACAAGGCGGCCATCATGGGTGTGGGGACCATCGTGGAACGAGTGGTTCTGCCCAACGGCGACGAGCGCGACATCGAGATCAAGAACGCGCTGTACGTCCCAAGCATGAGCAAGAATCTGCTTTCGGTGCCACAGATCAACAAGAGTGGTCTGTTCCAAGTCGTGTTCGACAGCACCAAGATGCAGATTGCGCACAAGGGCTCCAAGCAAGTGGTGGCGACGGCAAACCTCGTGGATGGACTCTACTGGCTCCAGACGCCTCAGCGATCGGCGAATGCGGCGACCAGTGGGAAGACGGTCGACTTACACGCGCGTATGGGTCACGCTCCGGTGGAGGTGCTTCGCAAGATGGTCGACAACAACATGATCAAGGACGCGAAGGCACCTTCCAAGTCGAGTGGACCAAGCGTGTGTCGCGGCTGCCAGCAAGGGAAAATGGTCCAGAAGCCGTTCCCAAGCAACCGTGACAAGCGTCACTACGACACGTTCGAGCTGCTCCACTTCGACGTGTGCGGCCCCATGGAAGAAGAGTCACTGGGTGGCAGCAAGTATCTGCTGCTGATCGTGGACGAAGCCAGCGGATGCATGAAGGGGTTCTGCCTGCGTGCCAAGTCGGAGAGCGAGGACTGCATCAAGATGTACGTCACGAAGGTGCAGACGCAGTTCGGCAAGAAGGTCAAGTTTGTGCGGCACGACGGAGCCCGTGAGTTCGCGACCAACTCGCTCAAGGCCTTCTACGAAGTCGAAGGCATCGAGCAGCAAACCACGGTTCCGTACGCGCACCAGACCAACGGCACGGCAGAACGCGCCATCCGGACCATCGTCACGATTGGCCGCAGCATGCTGCATCACGCCAAG
Source organism: Phytophthora sojae (assembly GCF_000149755.1). Classification (NCBI taxonomy): domain Eukaryota; phylum Oomycota; class Peronosporomycetes; order Peronosporales; family Peronosporaceae; genus Phytophthora; species Phytophthora sojae. The sequence continues at coordinate 2,261,511 of NW_009258119.1, forward strand.
CTGGACAAGAGCTTCTGGGCTGAGGCGGCCATGACAGCCATCTACTTGAAGAATCGTCTGCCATCACCCAAGATCGAACACAAGACTCCGTTCGAGATCGTTTACAAGTCCAAGCCGAGTGTGAAGCACATGCGTGTGTTCGGATACCAGACGTACATCCTGACGCCGAAGGAAAGACGGCGCAAGTGGGACCCCAAGGCTCGCGCCGGGCTGTTCCTCGGCTACGAAGAAGTGTCCAAGGCGTATCGAGTTTATGACATCGAGGCGGGGCAGGTGGTTATCAGTCGCGATGTCAACTTCAATGAGTCGACCTTTGGACTTTCGACGCATACTTCGGATGAAGACGTCGATGATGCTGTGTTGGACTTGGACGCGCTGGACCTGGACGACAACGATGGACCGCGCCAAACGAGCTTCAAGCAGGCGGGGAAGCGCAAGTACCGACCGAGTGGCGACGACAACACTGCCAGAAGATCGCGCCCCGTTCGCCACCGAGCTGGCTTAGAAGAAGCAAGTGCGCCGGACGTATCCTCCTCGCGCCGAGCCGACCCCGACGAAGAAGAAAAGTCTGGGGACCAAGATGAAGACGACGACTCGACGCCTCCAGTGTTTTGGCGTGCCAGTGCCAACGCTGTGGAAGCAGCAGCCGATCTATCGGAGCCGACGACGTTCCAAGAGGCTGTGAACGGTCCTGATCAAGTGCACTGGCGCAAAGCGATCCGCGCGGAGCTCTAGTCGATGCGACTGCGTGGTGTTTTTCGAGCTGCCAAGTTGCCTAACGGACAACGCGCCATCGATACCAAGTGGGTGTTCAAGATCAAGCGCAAAGCGGACGGCTCGATCGAGAAGTACAAGGCGCGCCTCGTGGCCAAGGGCTTCAAGCAGAAGTACGGCATTGACTACACCGAGACGTTCTCGCCCGTGGTCAAGTATGTGACGCTGCGCATGGTGATCGCGATTGCTAAGTATTTTGGCTGGCCCCTCGACCAACTCGACGTGGTGACAGCATTCCTGTACGGGATAATGAAGGAGGTGGTCTTCTGCGTGGTTCCGGAAGGCGTCGAACTGGATGGTGACTTCGACTGCCTGGAACTGGTGAAGGCCATCTACGGTCTCAAGCAAGCTTCGCGAGTGTGGAACGAGACCTTCGACGAGTTCGTGTGCTCCATCGGCTTCCAAGTGTCGGCCTTCGATCCGTGCCTCTACATCAAGGTGGTGGACGGTCACTGCGTGCTTGTACTGGTGTACGTGGATGACGTACTGATTACCGGGAGTTCGCCCGAGCTGATCGCACGCACGAAGACCGACCTGAAGACGCGCTTCGAGATGACCGACAGCGGCAAGTGCGCGTTTGTTCTTGGGATCGAGTTGGTGGACGGCCCGGACGGCAGCGTGACCATGTGCCAGCGGCGATACGTGGACGACATCCTGAAGCGCTTCGCCATGGACGAGTGCAAGGCCGTGGTGAGTCCGGTGGACATGAGCACTCGACTGGTTCCAAGCGACGCGGCGACCAAGGTGAACGCTCCGTTTCGCGAAGCTGTTGGTGCTCTGATGCACTTGATGACCGCCACGCGCCCAGACATCGCGTACGCCGTTGGCTATGTATCGCGCTTCATGGAGAACCCCCAAGAGGAACACTGGGTTGCGGTCAAGCGTATCTTTCGCTACCTGCAAGGCACCAAAACGCATGGGATCTGCTTCAAGCCGGGCGACAAGATCGACTTTCGTGGCTACTCGGATGCGGACTGGGCCGGCGACCTCGCCGACCGCAAGTCCACTTCAGGCTACACGTTCATGCTCATGAGTACGCCTGTGAGCTGGGGAAGCAAGAAGCAATGAAGCGGAGTACATCGCGCTCAGTCTGGCTATCCAAGAAGGCAAGTGGATTCATCGCCTGCTATGCGAGATTCTGGCGGCCGCTAATGAGACTGGACCCGAACTCATGATCCGCGAAGACAACCAGTCGTGCATCAAGATGACGAAGAACCCAGTGAACCACGGTCGCGCCAAGCACATCGACATCAAGTACCACCACATCCGCGATGAAGTCAAGCGCGGCGAAGTCAAGCTCCAGTACTGCGAGACTTCTGTGATGCTAGCGGACATCATGACGAAGGCGCTTGCGGGACCACGCCACACGGATCTGACGGTGGCTCTCGGCATTCGTGGGACTTCGCATTGAGGGGGCGTATTGAGGGTTGCTGGTCTTGGGTACTGTGTACCAGTTGTACCCATTAACCGGTTAACCCGAACCGGTCCAATCCGAACCCACGTTGATTATGGTGATTACGGTAAGTTGTTTACGCCACCGATGATTAGACGAGTAGGATGATTGGATGAACACCGGTGAGTGATGGTTGATTAGATGCACTAGGTGATAGGACGCAGGGTCGCGTGTCTATAACAGTAGGGTGTAAGCTCCAACAATTCAATCACTTTCGAATCTTCATTCTACCCCTCAAGTGCCTTCGCTCCGGTCCCGCCGTCTGCGACGTCCCTCCCTCCGCTTCGTCCGAGCTTCGTGTCCAAGATCCATACCTTCCATCAATCATCGAGGCCAGATTTTACCGCCCAGTAGAGCTGCTTCCTATCCTGCACGCTCCTGTCGTGCGAGAGCGAATTAGTATCGTGGAGATGCTGCTTGACACCATAGAACAAGATGAGTACAAGCAAATATTGCGGGATGAGCTGAGTAGAGGCCAACTTGGTGGAGTGGAAAGAACTTACGCGCAAAAGTTCTTCAATGAACCGGATATTGCTGGACGCATGATGATGGTGCATTTGCATTCGGCAAGCGAATGGTTTATACAGTGGATGGCTCTTCGTGTTCGAGACACCTGATGGAAGGTATGGATCTTGGACACGAAGCTCGGACGAAGCGGAGGGAGGGACGTCGCAGACGGCGGGACCGGAGCGAAGGCACTTGAGGGGTAGAATGAAGATTCGAAAGTGATTGAATTGTTGGAGCTTACACCCTACTGTTATAGACACGCGACCCTGCGTTCTATCACCTAGTGCATCTAATCAACCATCACTCACCGGTGTTCATCCAATCATCCTACTCGTCTAATCATCGGTGGCGTAAACAACTTACCGTAATCACCATAATCAACGTGGGTTCGGATTGGACCGGTTCGGGTTAACCGGTTAATGGGTACAACTGGTACACAGTACCCAAGACCAGCAACCCTCAATACGCCCCCTCAATGCGAAGTCCCACGAATGCCGAGAGCCACCGTCAGATCCGTGTGGCGTGGTCCCGCAAGCGCCTTCGTCATGATGTCCGCTAGCATCACAGAAGTCTCGCAGTACTGGAGCTTGACTTCGCCGCGCTTGACTTCATCGCGGATGTGGTGGTACTTGATGTCGATGTGCTTGGCGCGACCGTGGTTCACTGGGTTCTTCGTCATCTTGATGCACGACTGGTTGTCTTCGCGGATCATGAGTTCGGGTCCAGTCTCATTAGCGGCCGCCAGAATCTCGCATAGCAGGCGATAAATCCACTTGCCTTCTTGGATAGCCAGACTGAGCGCGATGTACTCCGCTTCATTGCTTCTTGCTTCCCCAGCTCACAGGCGCACTCATGAGCATGAACGTGTAGCCTGAAGTGGACTTGCGGTCGGCGAGGTCGCCGGCCCAGTCCGCATCCGAGTAGCCACGAAAGTCGATCTTGTCGCCCGGCTTGAAGCAGATCCCATGCGTTTTGGTGCCTTGCAGGTAGCGAAAGATACGCTTGACCGCAACCCAGTGTTCCTCTTGGGGGTTCTCCATGAAGCGCGATACATAGCCAACGGCGTACGCGATGTCTGGGCGCGTGGCGGTCATCAAGTGCATCAGAGCACCAACAGCTTCGCGAAACGGAGCGTTCACCTTGGTCGCCGCGTCGCTTGGAACCAGTCGAGTGCTCATGTCCACCGGACTCACCACGGCCTTGCACTCGTCCATGGCGAAGCGCTTCAGGATGTCGTCCACGTATCGCCGCTGGCACATGGTCACGCTGCCGTCCGGGCCGTCCACCAACTCGATCCCAAGAACAAACGCGCACTTGCCGCTGTCGGTCATCTCGAAGCGCGTCTTCAGGTCGGTCTTCGTGCGTGCGATCAGCTCGGGCGAACTCCCGGTAATCAGTACGTCATCCACGTGCACCAGTACAAGCACGCAGTGACCGTCCACCACCTTGATGTAGAGGCACGGATCGAAGGCCGACACTTGGAAGCCGATGGAGCACACGAACTCGTCGAAGGTCTCGTTCCACACTCGCGAAGCTTGCTTGAGACCGTAGATGGCCTTCACCAGTTCCAGGCAGTCGAAGTCACCATCCAGTTCGACGCCTTCCGGAACCACGCAGAAGACCACCTCCTTCATTATCCCGTACAGGAATGCTGTCACCACGTCGAGTTGGTCGAGGGGCCAGCCAAAATACTTAGCAATCGCGATCACCATGCGCAGCGTCACATACTTGACCACGGGCGAGAACGTCTCGGTGTAGTCAATGCCGTACTTCTGCTTGAAGCCCTTGGCCACGAGGCGCGCCTTGTACTTCTCGATCGAGCCGTCCGCTTTGCGCTTGATCTTGAACACCCACTTGGTATCGATGGCGCGTTATCCGTTAGGCAACTTGGCAGCTCGAAACACACCACGCAGTCGCATCGACTTGAGCTCCGCGCGGATCGCTTTGCGCCAGTGCACTTGATCAGGACCGTTCACAGCCTCTTGGAACGTCGTCGGCTCCGATAGATCGGCTGCTGCTTCCACAGCGTTGGCACTGGCACGCCAAAACACTGGAGGCGTCGAGTCGTCGTCTTCATCTTGGTCCCCAGACTTTTCTTCTTCGTCGGGGTCGGCTCGGCGCGAGGAGGATACGTCCGGCGCACTTGCTTCTTCTAAGCCAGCTCGGTGGCGAACGGGGCGCGATCTTCTGGCAGTGTTGTCGTCGCCACTCGGTCGGTACTTGCGCTTCCCCGCCTGCTTGAAGCTCGTTTGGCGCGGTCCATCGTTGTCGTCCAGGTCCAGCGCGTCCAAGTCCAGCACAGCATCATCGACGTCTTCATCCGAAGTATGCGTCGAAAGTCCAAAGGTCGACTCATCGAAGTTGACATCGCGACTGATAACCACCTGCCCCGCCTCGATGTCATAAACTCGATACGCCTTGGACACTTCTTCGTAGCCGAGGAACAGCCCGGCGCGAGCCTTGGGGTCCCACTTGCGCCGTCTTTCCTTCGGCGTCAGTATGTACGTCTGGCATCCGAACACACGCATGTGCTTCACACTCGGCTTGGACTTGTAAACGATCTCGAACGGAGTCTTGTGTTCGATCTTGGGTGATGGCAGACGATTCTTCACGTAGATGGCTGTCATGGCCGCCTCAGCCCAGAAGCTCTTGTCCAGCTTGGCGTGATGCAGCATGCTGCGGCCAATCGTGACGATGGTCCGGATGGCGCGTTCTGCCGTGCCGTTGGTCTGGTGCGCGTACGGAACCGTGGTTTGCTGCTCGATGCCTTCGACTTCGTAGAAGGCCTTGAGCGAGTTGGTCGCGAACTCACGGGCTCCGTCGTGCCGCACAAACTTGACCTTCTTGCCGAACTGCGTCTGCACCTTCGTGACGTACATCTTGATGCAGTCCTCGCTCTCCGACTTGGCACGCAGGCAGAACCCCTTCATGCATCCGCTGGCTTCGTCCACGATCAGCAGCAGATACTTGCTGCCACCCAGTGACTCTTCTTCCATGGGGCCGCACACGTCGAAGTGGAGCAGCTCGAACGTGTCGTAGTGACGCTTGTCACGGTTGCTTGGGAACGGTTTCTGGACCATTTTCCCTTGCTGGCAGCCGCGACACACGCTTGGTCCACTCGACTTGGAAGGTGCCTTCGCGTCCTTGATCATGTTGTTGTCGACCATCTTGCGAAGCACCTCCACCGGAGCGTGACCCATACGCGCGTGTAAGTCGACCGTCTTCCCACTGGTCGCCGCATTCGCCGATCGCTGAGGCGTCTGGAGCCAGTAGAGTCCATCCACGAGGTTTGCCGTCGCCACCACTTGCTTGGAGCCCTTGTGCGCAATCTGCATCTTGGTGCTGTCGAACACGACTTGGAACAGACCACTCTTGTTGATCTGTGGCACCGAAAGCAGATTCTTGCTCATGCTTGGGACGTACAGCGCGTTCTTGATCTCGATGTCGCGCTCGTCGCCGTTGGGCAGAACCACTCGTTCCACGATGGTCCCCACACCCATGATGGCCGCCTTGTTGCCGTCGGCCACCGAAAGTTCGCCTTCATTCCGCTCAATCAAATGAGCGAACTTGGCCTTGTCGTTGCAGATGTGGTGCGTTGCGCCGCTGTCGACCGCCCACAACCCGGACACATTCTTGCCCGTCGAAATGCCACACTCCAGTGAGACCGCGAACGCCACTCGATCATAGCCGTAGTCGTAGTTGTAGCTGGCGTCGTCGTTCCTCCACTGGGCATTGTTGGCCCCGCGTCCACGGCCATTGCCATTGCCGCCGCGTCTTGGGCCCCGATTCTCGTCCTTCTGCTTGGTCCAGCACTTGTCAATCGTGTGCCCCAATTTCCCGCAGTACGTACACTGGCGAGACTCTCGGTCGGTGTTGAACGCCTTGGCCGCATTCTCCGTCTTCACCGTCGCCGTCTTCTCGCCTTGTCTCTTGATGTGCTCATTCGTCAGCACCTTCACGACGTCTTGCGATCGTAGTTCAGCGCTGCTCATCTCCAAGTTCAGCACGACGTTCTCGTAGCTCTTGGGGAGGCTGCGCAACAGGCAGATCGCCACGTCCTCATCCTCCATCTTGGCGCCGATGCTGCTGAGCTTGGCGCTGATGTTGAGGACCTCGTTGCAATGATGCAAGACGTTGCCGCCTTCCGACATCTCCATGCTGAAGAGTTGGCGCTTCAGGTAGATGCGTCCAGCCTTCTGCGAACCACCGTACAGCGTCTTCAGGCGCGTCCACGCAACCCACGCTTCCTCGCAGTCGTCGACCACATGGTGGTAGTCCGCGTCCATGTGGAGCAACATCAGTCCGAACGCGATGTTGCTCGACTTGACGTAGTCGTCCTTGGCCCGCGAGTCCGTGAAGCTCGGCGTCGTCTCGCGGTTCACGACATGCCACGTCGACTTGGTCAGGAACACGCCACGCAAGTAGCGGTTCCACGTCGCGTAGTTGTCCCCGTTGAACTTGTCAATGGAGACCTTGGTCGAGGCGTCTTCGGCAGAGGACATGGTGCTTGGGCTCATAACCTGATGGAAGGTATGGATCTTGGACACGAAGCTCGGACGAAGCGGAGGGAGGGACGTCGCAGACGGCGGGACCGGAGCGAAGGCACTTGAGGGGTAGAATGAAGATTCGAAAGTGATTGAATTGTTGGAGCTTACACCCTACTGTTATAGACACGCGACCCTGCGTCCTATCACCTAGTGCATCTAATCAACCATCACTCACCGGTGTTCATCCAATCATCCTACTCGTCTAATCATCGGTGGCGTAAACAACTTACCGTAATCACCATAATCAACGTGGGTTCGGATTGGACCGGTTCGGGTTAACCGGTTAATGGGTACAACTGGTACACAGTACCCAAGACCAGCAACCCTCAATACCGCCCTCATCCCATTGTTCCACTCATTTTTGATTTGGCATGGCCTTCCACGTCGAAGCCTTCCAGCACTTCCTGGAGCTGCGCGAAAAAGCGCAAGCATGGCGGGAGTTTGAGACGCAGCTGAGCACACTTGAGCCCCGTGATGAAGCGTTCGTACGCGAGATGCTGATGCGGCCAGCCGTGTCGCAATGCATCGATCGTGGCTACGAGAGAAGCCTTTACGATGCATACGTCGAAGGCAGAGCAAGAGTTCAAGCAGGCCTTGTGCTGGTCGGTTCGCCCCCTTCAGATCAAGAAGAGCACTAGTTCCAGACGCCGCCAGCAAGCCCGTACAATGCGCAAGATTCATCGACACCGCTTCCAGAAGCGCGTATACCGCTCAGCTACGCGGAACTCTGCGCACTGACGCCACCCGCCTCGCCTGCCATCCACTACCACAATTGGATCCCATCATCGTCCGTGGCGTGGTCGCCAAAATCACCGACGCCTTCGCAGATGGATGAACTGGATCAGGTGATGCAACAAACGCGCGAGAGGGAGAAAAAAGATACACGTACCAGGAAGCGCAAGCGCCACCAGCCATATATTCTGGTGAGGCGCTAAAGATGAGGCCCACGGATCCGCCAAGAACCCGTTCTAGCAAGGATACATTTTGATTGGTTAATGTCAATATATCCAGTCCGATTCTAGCCAGTTGAATTGCATAGTGTCACGTCTCAGGCACGCCAGAGGTGACACGTGTACGTTCATATGGAAGAAACCGCGGCGGTAGCACATTGGCTTTGTAACCACCAACTATGTTGCCCGGAGGGTTGAAGCTATTCTGGGATCTGGATCGTATGCATATCCAATCCCATACTGAGTAGTATCGCGCCAACAAAGTTGCGTAAAATGTTTTGTATTTGGGGAAGGGCCATCGGAACTGAAATCATACTCGTAGCCTTCTGAATACCAGGCATCGATTGTTTTCTTTATGATTTTACATGGGTCGTTTTGGTATCCTTTAAGGAATCCTAAATTCTCACCGTACAGAGGGGTTTCCAGAATGTTTGAAGTCTTTTGTCCTAATCAAAGGTGGCTGCATAGTTCTGTGGAAATGCAGCGATGTGTTTGTTATAATTAAGAGTCTTCGTATTGTGTCGCGTTCGATGCAGATTGATATAATGAGTGGCATTTACTAATTGCACATGATTAAGCTCGCACGTTTGTGGCATTATCGATCTATATTTATACGATCATTATATCTTACAAAAGACGCCTCACTAATCAAAACAACATGAATACGCACTGATCTAAAATTTTCACCAAATGCAATGAAAGATTATATGCATGTACAATGCCAGCCAAATGTTTATTGCAATCCGCAAGAGCTTGTATTATCTCACGATCAATTGCGTCCATATCGCGTATCAATATCCGATGATACTGGCTGCTTGGGGGATACGCCTGAACTTTATCAAGATAACGACGATGCGTATAGAATAACCATGTTAGGCGAGTAAAGGTTTTGTATCTACCTTGTTATTGTTGTCAAGACTGATGTGACGACGCCTCGCCAAGCGACCGTGTGACGCGAACGCGTCATCAGTGAAGTCGGCGTGACCTTCACTGTGTTGTACCGCAATCATTCAGGTGATTACGGGACGGTGATTACGCCAAGATTGTGGGTACAAGATGGGCACCGACGTGGCGTTCTCTGATTGGATAAGGTAACTGTGTATCCAGTAGAGAATCCAGTAGGGTGTATCCAGTAAGAGGTATCCAGTAGCAGGCTTAGAGGTAGCACGCGGTTGCGAACTAAGGACCTGAATCGAATCACTTTGCATTTTGCCAACTACTGCTCAAGTGTTCTTCCTTTTAAAATGTTTTGTATTTGGGGAAGGGCCATCGGAACTGAAATCATACTTGTAGACTTCTGAATACCAGGCATCGATTGTTTTCTTTATGATTTTACATGGGTCGTTTTTGTATCCTTTAAAGAATCCTAAATTCTCACCGTACAGAGGGGTTTCCAGAATGTTTGAAGTCTTTTGTCCTAATCAAAGGTGGCTGCATAGTTCTGTGGAAATGCAGCGATGTGTTTGTTATAATTAAGAGTCTTCGTATTGTGTCGCGTTCGATGCAGATTGATATAATGAGTGGCATTTACTAATTGCACATGATTAAGCTCGCACGTTTGTGGCATTATCGATCTATATTTATACGATCATTATATCTTACAAAAGACGCCTCACTAATCAAAACAACATGAATACGCACTGATCTAAAATTTTCACCAAATGCAATGAAAGATTATATGCATGTACAATGCCAGCCAAATGTTTATTGCAATCCGCAAGAGCTTGTATTATCTCACGATCAATTGCGTCCATATCGCGTATCAATATCCGATGATACTGGCTGCTTGGGGGATACGCCTGAACTTTATCAAGATAACGACGATGCGTATAGAATAACCATGTTAGGCGAGTAAAGGTTTTGTATCTACCTTGTTATTGTTGTCAAGACTGATGTGACGACGCCTCGCCAAGCGACCGTGTGACGCGAACGCGTCATCAGTGAAGTCGGCGTGACCTTCACTGTGTTGTACCGCAATCCTTCAGGTGATTACGGGACGGTGATTACGCCAAGATTGTGGGTACAAGATGGGCACCGACGTGGCGTTCTCTGATTGGATAAGGTAACTGTGTATCCAGTAGAGAATCCAGTAGGGTGTATCCAGTAAGAGGTATCCAGTAGCAGGCTTAGAGGTAGCACGCGGTTGCGAACTAAGGACCTGAATCGAATCACTTTGCATTTTGCCAACTACTGCTCAAGTGTTCTTCCTTTTAAAATGTTTTGTATTTGGGGAAGGGCCATCGGAACTGAAATCATACTTGTAGACTTCTGAATACCAGGCATCGATTGTTTTCTTTATGATTTTACATGGGTCGTTTTGGTATCCTTTAAGGAATCCTAAATTCTCACCGTACAGAGGGGTTTCCAGAATGTTTGAAGTCTTTTGTCCTAATCAAAGGTGGCTGCATAGTTCTGTGGAAATGCAGCGATGTGTTTGTTATAATTAAGAGTCTTCGTATTGTGTCGCGTTCGATGCAGATTGATATAATGAGTGGCATTTACTAATTGCACATGATTAAGCTCGCACGTTTGTGGCATTATCGATCTATATTTATACGATCATTATATCTTACAAAAGACGCCTCACAAATCAAAACAACATGGATACGCACTGATCTAAAATTTTCACCAAATGCAATGAAAGATTATATGCATGTACAATGCCAGCCAAATGTTTATTGCAATCCGCAAGAGCTTGTATTATCTCACGATCAATTGCTTCCATATCGCGTATCAATATCCGATGATACTGGCTGCTTGGGGGATACGCCTGAACTTTATCAAGATAACGACGATGCGTATAGAATAACCATGTTAGGCGAGTAAAGGTTTTGTATCTACCTTGTTATTGTTGTCAAGACTGATGTGACGACGCCTCGCCAAGCGACCGTGTGACGCGAACGCGTCATCAGTGAAGTCGGCGTGACCTTCACTGTGTTGTACCGCAATCATTCAGGTGATTACGGGACGGTGATTACGCCAAGATTGTGGGTACAAGATGGGCACCGACGTGGCGTTCTCTGATTGGATAAGGTAACTGTGTATCCAGTAGAGAATCCAGTAGGGTGTATCCAGTAAGAGGTATCCAGTAGCAGGCTTAGAGGTAGCACGCGGTTGCGAACTAAGGACCTGAATCGAATCACTTTGCATTTTGCCAACTACTGCTCAAGTGTTCTTCCTTTTAAAATGTTTTGTATTTGGGGAAGGGCCATCGGAACTGAAATCATACTTGTAGACTTCTGAATACCAGGCATCGATTGTTTTCTTTATGATTTTACATGGGTCGTTTTTGTATCCTTTAAAGAATCCTAAATTCTCACCGTACAGAGGGGTTTCCAGAATGTTTGAAGTCTTTTGTCCTAATCAAAGGTGGCTGCATAGTTCTGTGGAAATGCAGCGATGTGTTTGTTATAATTAAGAGTCTTCGTATTGTGTCGCGTTCGATGCAGATTGATATAATGAGTGGCATTTACTAATTGCACATGATTAAGCTCGCACGTTTGTGGCATTATCGATCTATATTTATACGATCATTATATCTTACAAAAGACGCCTCACTAATCAAAACAACATGGATACGCACTGATCTAAAATTTTCACCAAATGCAATGAAAGATTATATGCATGTACAATGCCAGCCAAATGTTTATTGCAATCCGCAAGAGCTTGTATTATCTCACGATCAATTGCTTCCATATCGCGTATCAATATCCGATGATACTGGCTGCTTGGGGGATACGCCTGAACTTTATCAAGATAACGACGATGCGTATAGAATAACCATGTTAGGCGAGTAAAGGTTTTGTATCTACCTTGTTATTGTTGTCAAGACTGATGTGACGACGCCTCGCCAAGCGACCGTGTGACGCGAACGCGTCATCAGTGAAGTCGGCGTGACCTTCACTGTGTTGTACCGCAATCATTCAGGTGATTACGGGACGGTGATTACGCCAAGATTGTGGGTACAAGATGGGCACCGACGTGGCGTTCTCTGATTGGATAAGGTAACTGTGTATCCAGTAGAGAATCCAGTAGGGTGTATCCAGTAAGAGGTATCCAGTAGCAGGCTTAGAGGTAGCACGCGGTTGCGAACTAAGGACCTGAATCGAATCACTTTGCATTTTGCCAACTACTGCTCAAGTGTTCTTCCTTTTAAAATGTTTTGTATTTGGGGAAGGGCCATCGGAACTGAAATCATACTTGTAGACTTCTGAATACCAGGCATCGATTGTTTTCTTTATGATTTTACATGGGTCGTTTTGGTATCCTTTAAGGAATCCTAAATTCTCACCGTACAGAGGGGTTTCCAGAATGTTTGAAGTCTTTTGTCCTAATCAAAGGTGGCTGCATAGTTCTGTGGAAATGCAGCGATGTGTTTGTTATAATTAAGAGTCTTCGTATTGTGTCGCGTTCGATGCAGATTGATATAATGAGTGGCATTTACTAATTGCACATGATTAAGCTCGCACGTTTGTGGCATTATCGATCTATATTTATACGATCATTATATCTTACAAAAGACGCCTCACTAATCAAAACAACATGAATACGCACTGATCTAAAATTTTCACCAAATGCAATGAAAGATTATATGCATGTACAATGCCAGCCAAATGTTTATTGCAATCCGCAAGAGCTTGTATTATCTCACGATCAATTGCGTCCATATCGCGTATCAATATCCGATGATACTGGCTGCTTGGGGGATACGCCTGAACTTTATCAAGATAACGACGATGCGTATAGAATAACCATGTTAGGCGAGTAAAGGTTTTGTATCTACCTTGTTATTGTTGTCAAGACTGATGTGACGACGCCTCGCCAAGCGACCGTGTGACGCGAACGCGTCATCAGTGAAGTCGGCGTGACCTTCACTGTGTTGTACCGCAATCATTCAGGTGATTACGGGACGGTGATTACGCCAAGATTGTGGGTACAAGATGGGCACCGACGTGGCGTTCTCTGATTGGATAAGGTAACTGTGTATCCAGTAGAGAATCCAGTAGGGTGTATCCAGTAAGAGGTATCCAGTAGCAGGCTTAGAGGTAGCACGCGGTTGCGAACTAAGGACCTGAATCGAATCACTTTGCATTTTGCCAACTACTGCTCAAGTGTTCTTCCTTTTAAAATGTTTTGTATTTGGGGAAGGGCCATCGGAACTGAAATCATACTTGTAGACTTCTGAATACCAGGCATCGATTGTTTTCTTTATGATTTTACATGGGTCGTTTTTGTATCCTTTAAAGAATCCTAAATTCTCACCGTACAGAGGGGTTTCCAGAATGTTTGAAGTCTTTTGTCCTAATCAAAGGTGGCTGCATAGTTCTGTGGAAATGCAGCGATGTGTTTGTTATAATTAAGAGTCTTCGTATTGTGTCGCGTTCGATGCAGATTGATATAATGAGTGGCATTTACTAATTGCACATGATTAAGCTCGCACGTTTGTGGCATTATCGATCTATATTTATACGATCATTATATCTTACAAAAGACGCCTCACTAATCAAAACAACATGAATACGCACTGATCTAAAATTTTCACCAAATGCAATGAAAGATTATATGCATGTACAATGCCAGCCAAATGTTTATTGCAATCCGCAAGAGCTTGTATTATCTCACGATCAATTGCGTCCATATCGCGTATCAATATCCGATGATACTGGCTGCTTGGGGGATACGCCTGAACTGTATCAAGATAACGACGATGCGTATAGAATAACCATGTTAGGCGAGTAAAGGTTTTGTATCTACCTTGTTATTGTTGTCAAGACTGATGTGACGACGCCTCGCCAAGCGACCGTGTGACGCGAACGCGTCATCAGTGAAGTCGGCGTGACCTTCACTGTGTTGTACCGCAATCCTTCAGGTGATTACGGGACGGTGATTACGCCAAGATTGTGGGTACAAGATGGGCACCGACGTGGCGTTCTCTGATTGGATAAGGTAACTGTGTATCCAGTAGAGAATCCAGTAGGGTGTATCCAGTAAGAGGTATCCAGTAGCAGGCTTAGAGGTAGCACGCGGTTGCGAACTAAGGACCTGAATCGAATCACTTTGCATTTTGCCAACTACTGCTCAAGTGTTCTTCCTTTTAAAATGTTTTGTATTTGGGGAAGGGCCATCGGAACTGAAATCATACTTGTAGACTTCTGAATACCAGGCATCGATTGTTTTCTTTATGATTTTACATGGGTCGTTTTGGTATCCTTTAAAGAATCCTAAATTCTCACCGTACAGAGGGGTTTCCAGAATGTTTGAAGTCTTTTGTCCTAATCAAAGGTGGCTGCATAGTTCTGTGGAAATGCAGCGATGTGTTTGTTATAATTAAGAGTCTTCGTATTGTGTCGCGTTCGATGCAGATTGATATAATGAGTGGCATTTACTAATTGCACATGATTAAGCTCGCACGTTTGTGGCATTATCGATCTATATTTATACGATCATTATATCTTACAAAAGACGCCTCACAAATCAAAACAACATGGATACGCACTGATCTAAAATTTTCACCAAATGCAATGAAAGATTATATGCATGTACAATGCCAGCCAAATGTTTATTGCAATCCGCAAGAGCTTGTATTATCTCACGATCAATTGCTTCCATATCGCGTATCAATATCCGATGATACTGGCTGCTTGGGGGATACGCCTGAACTTTATCAAGATAACGACGATGCGTATAGAATAACCATGTTAGGCGAGTAAAGGTTTTGTATCTACCTTGTTATTGTTGTCAAGACTGATGTGACGACGCCTCGCCAAGCGACCGTGTGACGCGAACGCGTCATCAGTGAAGTCGGCGTGACCTTCACTGTGTTGTACCGCAATCCTTCAGGTGATTACGGGACGGTGATTACGCCAAGATTGTGGGTACAAGATGGGCACCGACGTGGCGTTCTCTGATTGGATAAGGTAACTGTGTATCCAGTAGAGAATCCAGTAGGGTGTATCCAGTAAGAGGTATCCAGTAGCAGGCTTAGAGGTAGCACGCGGTTGCGAACTAAGGACCTGAATCGAATCACTTTGCATTTTGCCAACTACTGCTCAAGTGTTCTTCCTTTTAAAATGTTTTGTATTTGGGGAAGGGCCATCGGAACTGAAATCATACTTGTAGACTTCTGAATACCAGGCATCGATTGTTTTCTTTATGATTTTACATGGGTCGTTTTGGTATCCTTTAAGGAATCCTAAATTCTCACCGTACAGAGGGGTTTCCAGAATGTTTGAAGTCTTTTGTCCTAATCAAAGGTGGCTGCATAGTTCTGTGGAAATGCAGCGATGTGTTTGTTATAATTAAGAGTCTTCGTATTGTGTCGCGTTCGATGCAGATTGATATAATGAGTGGCATTTACTAATTGCACATGATTAAGCTCGCACGTTTGTGGCATTATCGATCTATATTTATACGATCATTATATCTTACAAAAGACGCCTCACTAATCAAAACAACATGAATACGCACTGATCTAAAATTTTCACCAAATGCAATGAAAGATTATATGCATGTACAATGCCAGCCAAATGTTTATTGCAATCCGCAAGAGCTTGTATTATCTCACGATCAATTGCGTCCATATCGCGTATCAATATCCGATGATACTGGCTGCTTGGGGGATACGCCTGAACTTTATCAAGATAACGACGATGCGTATAGAATAACCATGTTAGGCGAGTAAAGGTTTTGTATCTACCTTGTTATTGTTGTCAAGACTGATGTGACGACGCCTCGCCAAGCGACCGTGTGACGCGAACGCGTCATCAGTGAAGTCGGCGTGACCTTCACTGTGTTGTACCGCAATCCTTCAGGTGATTACGGGACGGTGATTACGCCAAGATTGTGGGTACAAGATGGGCACCGACGTGGCGTTCTCTGATTGGATAAGGTAACTGTGTATCCAGTAGAGAATCCAGTAGGGTGTATCCAGTAAGAGGTATCCAGTAGCAGGCTTAGAGGTAGCACGCGGTTGCGAACTAAGGACCTGAATCGAATCACTTTGCATTTTGCCAACTACTGCTCAAGTGTTCTTCCTTTTAAAATGTTTTGTATTTGGGGAAGGGCCATCGGAACTGAAATCATACTTGTAGACTTCTGAATACCAGGCATCGATTGTTTTCTTTATGATTTTACATGGGTCGTTTTTGTATCCTTTAAAGAATCCTAAATTCTCACCGTACAGAGGGGTTTCCAGAATGTTTGAAGTCTTTTGTCCTAATCAAAGGTGGCTGCATAGTTCTGTGGAAATGCAGCGATGTGTTTGTTATAATTAAGAGTCTTCGTATTGTGTCGCGTTCGATGCAGATTGATATAATGAGTGGCATTTACTAATTGCACATGATTAAGCTCGCACGTTTGTGGCATTATCGATCTATATTTATACGATCATTATATCTTACAAAAGACGCCTCACTAATCAAAACAACATGAATACGCACTGATCTAAAATTTTCACCAAATGCAATGAAAGATTATATGCATGTACAATGCCAGCCAAATGTTTATTGCAATCCGCAAGAGCTTGTATTATCTCACGATCAATTGCGTCCATATCGCGTATCAATATCCGATGATACTGGCTGCTTGGGGGATACGCCTGAACTGTATCAAGATAACGACGATGCGTATAGAATAACCATGTTAGGCGAGTAAAGGTTTTGTATCTACCTTGTTATTGTTGTCAAGACTGATGTGACGACGCCTCGCCAAGCGACCGTGTGACGCGAACGCGTCATCAGTGAAGTCGGCGTGACCTTCACTGTGTTGTACCGCAATCCTTCAGGTGATTACGGGACGGTGATTACGCCAAGATTGTGGGTACAAGATGGGCACCGACGTGGCGTTCTCTGATTGGATAAGGTAACTGTGTATCCAGTAGAGAATCCAGTAGGGTGTATCCAGTAAGAGGTATCCAGTAGCAGGCTTAGAGGTAGCACGCGGTTGCGAACTAAGGACCTGAATCGAATCACTTTGCATTTTGCCAACTACTGCTCAAGTGTTCTTCCTTTTAAAATGTTTTGTATTTGGGGAAGGGCCATCGGAACTGAAATCATACTTGTAGACTTCTGAATACCAGGCATCGATTGTTTTCTTTATGATTTTACATGGGTCGTTTTGGTATCCTTTAAGGAATCCTAAATTCTCACCGTACAGAGGGGTTTCCAGAATGTTTGAAGTCTTTTGTCCTAATCAAAGGTGGCTGCATAGTTCTGTGGAAATGCAGCGATGTGTTTGTTATAATTAAGAGTCTTCGTATTGTGTCGCGTTCGATGCAGATTGATATAATGAGTGGCATTTACTAATTGCACATGATTAAGCTCGCACGTTTGTGGCATTATCGATCTATATTTATACGATCATTATATCTTACAAAAGACGCCTCACTAATCAAAACAACATGAATACGCACTGATCTAAAATTTTGACCAAATGCAATGAAAGATTATATGCACGTACAATGCCAGCCAAATGTTTATTGCAATCCGCAAGAGCTTGTATTATCTCACGATCAATTGCGTCCATATCGCGTATCAATATCCGATGATACTGGCTGCTTGGGGGATACGCCTGAACTTTATCAAGATAACGACGATGCGTATAGAATAACCATGTTAGGCGAGTAAAGGTTTTGTATCTACCTTGTTATTGTTGTCAAGACTGATGTGACGACGCCTCGCCAAGCGACCGTGTGACGCGAACGCGTCATCAGTGAAGTCGGCGTGACCTTCACTGTGTTGTACCGCAATCATTCAGGTGATTACGGGACGGTGATTACGCCAAGATTGTGGGTACAAGATGGGCACCGACGTGGCGTTCTCTGATTGGATAAGGTAACTGTGTATCCAGTAGAGAATCCAGTAGGGTGTATCCAGTAAGAGGTATCCAGTAGCAGGCTTAGAGGTAGCACGCGGTTGCGAACTAAGGACCTGAATCGAATCACTTTGCATTTTGCCAACTACTGCTCAAGTGTTCTTCCTTTTAAAATGTTTTGTATTTGGGGAAGGGCCATCGGAACTGAAATCATACTTGTAGACTTCTGAATACCAGGCATCGATTGTTTTCTTTATGATTTTACATGGGTCGTTTTGGTATCCTTTAAAGAATCCTAAATTCTCACCGTACAGAGGGGTTTCCAGAATGTTTGAAGTCTTTTGTCCTAATCAAAGGTGGCTGCATAGTTCTGTGGAAATGCAGCGATGTGTTTGTTATAATTAAGAGTCTTCGTATTGTGTCGCGTTCGATGCAGATTGATATAATGAGTGGCATTTACTAATTGCACATGATTAAGCTCGCACGTTTGTGGCATTATCGATCTATATTTATACGATCATTATATCTTACAAAAGACGCCTCACAAATCAAAACAACATGGATACGCACTGATCTAAAATTTTCACCAAATGCAATGAAAGATTATATGCATGTACAATGCCAGCCAAATGTTTATTGCAATCCGCAAGAGCTTGTATTATCTCACGATCAATTGCGTCCATATCGCGTATCAATATCCGATGATACTGGCTGCTTGGGGGATACGCCTGAACTTTATCAAGATAACGACGATGCGTATAGAATAACCATGTTAGGCGAGTAAAGGTTTTGTATCTACCTTGTTATTGTTGTCAAGACTGATGTGACGACGCCTCGCCAAGCGACCGTGTGACGCGAACGCGTCATCAGTGAAGTCGGCGTGACCTTCACTGTGTTGTACCGCAATCCTTCAGGTGATTACGGGACGGTGATTACGCCAAGATTGTGGGTACAAGATGGGCACCGACGTGGCGTTCTCTGATTGGATAAGGTAACTGTGTATCCAGTAGAGAATCCAGTAGGGTGTATCCAGTAAGAGGTATCCAGTAGCAGGCTTAGAGGTAGCACGCGGTTGCGAACTAAGGACCTGAATCGAATCACTTTGCATTTTGCCAACTACTGCTCAAGTGTTCTTCCTTTTAAAATGTTTTGTATTTGGGGAAGGGCCATCGGAACTGAAATCATACTTGTAGACTTCTGAATACCAGGCATCGATTGTTTTCTTTATGATTTTACATGGGTCGTTTTGGTATCCTTTAAGGAATCCTAAATTCTCACCGTACAGAGGGGTTTCCAGAATGTTTGAAGTCTTTTGTCCTAATCAAAGGTGGCTGCATAGTTCTGTGGAAATGCAGCGATGTGTTTGTTATAATTAAGAGTCTTCGTATTGTGTCGCGTTCGATGCAGATTGATATAATGAGTGGCATTTACTAATTGCACATGATTAAGCTCGCACGTTTGTGGCATTATCGATCTATATTTATACGATCATTATATCTTACAAAAGACGCCTCACTAATCAAAACAACATGAATACGCACTGATCTAAAATTTTCACCAAATGCAATGAAAGATTATATGCATGTACAATGCCAGCCAAATGTTTATTGCAATCCGCAAGAGCTTGTATTATCTCACGATCAATTGCTTCCATATCGCGTATGAATATCCGATGATACTGGCTGCTTGGGGGATACGCCTGAACTTTATCAAGATAACGACGATGCGTATAGAATAACCATGTTAGGCGAGTAAAGGTTTTGTATCTACCTTGTTATTGTTGTCAAGACTGATGTGACGACGCCTCGCCAAGCGACCGTGTGACGCGAACGCGTCATCAGTGAAGTCGGCGTGACCTTCACTGTGTTGTACCGCAATCATTCAGGTGATTACGGGACGGTGATTACGCCAAGATTGTGGGTACAAGATGGGCACCGACGTGGCGTTCTCTGATTGGATAAGGTAACTGTGTATCCAGTAGAGAATCCAGTAGGGTGTATCCAGTAAGAGGTATCCAGTAGCAGGCTTAGAGGTAGCACGCGGTTGCGAACTAAGGACCTGAATCGAATCACTTTGCATTTTGCCAACTACTGCTCAAGTGTTCTTCCTTTTAAAATGTTTTGTATTTGGGGAAGGGCCATCGGAACTGAAATCATACTTGTAGACTTCTGAATACCAGGCATCGATTGTTTTCTTTATGATTTTACATGGGTCGTTTTGGTATCCTTTAAAGAATCCTAAATTCTCACCGTACAGAGGGGTTTCCAGAATGTTTGAAGTCTTTTGTCCTAATCAAAGGTGGCTGCATAGTTCTGTGGAAATGCAGCGATGTGTTTGTTATAATTAAGAGTCTTCGTATTGTGTCGCGTTCGATGCAGATTGATATAATGAGTGGCATTTACTAATTGCACATGATTAAGCTCGCACGTTTGTGGCATTATCGATCTATATTTATACGATCATTATATCTTACAAAAGACGCCTCACTAATCAAAACAACATGAATACGCACTGATCTAAAATTTTCACCAAATGCAATGAAAGATTATATGCATGTACAATGCCAGCCAAATGTTTATTGCAATCCGCAAGAGCTTGTATTATCTCACGATCAATTGCTTCCATATCGCGTATCAATATCCGATGATACTGGCTGCTTGGGGGATACGCCTGAACTTTATCAAGATAACGACGATGCGTATAGAATAACCATGTTAGGCGAGTAAAGGTTTTGTATCTACCTTGTTATTGTTGTCAAGACTGATGTGACGACGCCTCGCCAAGCGACCGTGTGACGCGAACGCGTCATCAGTGAAGTCGGCGTGACCTTCACTGTGTTGTACCGCAATCATTCAGGTGATTACGGGACGGTGATTACGCCAAGATTGTGGGTACAAGATGGGCACCGACGTGGCGTTCTCTGATTGGATAAGGTAACTGTGTATCCAGTAGAGAATCCAGTAGGGTGTATCCAGTAAGAGGTATCCAGTAGCAGGCTTAGAGGTAGCACGCGGTTGCGAACTAAGGACCTGAATCGAATCACTTTGCATTTTGCCAACTACTGCTCAAGTGTTCTTCCTTTTAAAATGTTTTGTATTTGGGGAAGGGCCATCGGAACTGAAATCATACTTGTAGACTTCTGAATACCAGGCATCGATTGTTTTCTTTATGATTTTACATGGGTCGTTTTGGTATCCTTTAAAGAATCCTAAATTCTCACCGTACAGAGGGGTTTCCAGAATGTTTGAAGTCTTTTGTCCTAATCAAAGGTGGCTGCATAGTTCTGTGGAAATGCAGCGATGTGTTTGTTATAATTAAGAGTCTTCGTATTGTGTCGCGTTCGATGCAGATTGATATAATGAGTGGCATTTACTAATTGCACATGATTAAGCTCGCACGTTTGTGGCATTATCGATCTATATTTATACGATCATTATATCTTACAAAAGACGCCTCACTAATCAAAACAACATGAATACGCACTGATCTAAAATTTTCACCAAATGCAATGAAAGATTATATGCATGTACAATGCCAGCCAAATGTTTATTGCAATCCGCAAGAGCTTGTATTATCTCACGATCAATTGCGTCCATATCGCGTATCAATATCCGATGATACTGGCTGCTTGGGGGATACGCCTGAACTTTATCAAGATAACGACGATGCGTATAGAATAACCATGTTAGGCGAGTAAAGGTTTTGTATCTACCTTGTTATTGTTGTCAAGACTGATGTGACGACGCCTCGCCAAGCGACCGTGTGACGCGAACGCGTCATCAGTGAAGTCGGCGTGACCTTCACTGTGTTGTACCGCAATCATTCAGGTGATTACGGGACGGTGATTACGCCAAGATTGTGGGTACAAGATGGGCACCGACGTGGCGTTCTCTGATTGGATAAGGTAACTGTGTATCCAGTAGAGAATCCAGTAGGGTGTATCCAGTAAGAGGTATCCAGTAGCAGGCTTAGAGGTAGCACGCGGTTGCGAACTAAGGACCTGAATCGAATCACTTTGCATTTTGCCAACTACTGCTCAAGTGTTCTTCCTTTTAAAATGTTTTGTATTTGGGGAAGGGCCATCGGAACTGAAATCATACTTGTAGACTTCTGAATACCAGGCATCGATTGTTTTCTTTATGATTTTACATGGGTCGTTTTGGTATCCTTTAAGGAATCCTAAATTCTCACCGTACAGAGGGGTTTCCAGAATGTTTGAAGTCTTTTGTCCTAATCAAAGGTGGCTGCATAGTTCTGTGGAAATGCAGCGATGTGTTTGTTATAATTAAGAGTCTTCGTATTGTGTCGCGTTCGATGCAGATTGATATAATGAGTGGCATTTACTAATTGCACATGATTAAGCTCGCACGTTTGTGGCATTATCGATCTATATTTATACGATCATTATATCTTACAAAAGACGCCTCACTAATCAAAACAACATGAATACGCACTGATCTAAAATTTTCACCAAATGCAATGAAAGATTATATGCATGTACAATGCCAGCCAAATGTTTATTGCAATCCGCAAGAGCTTGTATTATCTCACGATCAATTGCGTCCATATCGCGTATCAATATCCGATGATACTGGCTGCTTGGGGGATACGCCTGAACTTTATCAAGATAACGACGATGCGTATAGAATAACCATGTTAGGCGAGTAAAGGTTTTGTATCTACCTTGTTATTGTTGTCAAGACTGATGTGACGACGCCTCGCCAAGCGACCGTGTGACGCGAACGCGTCATCAGTGAAGTCGGCGTGACCTTCACTGTGTTGTACCGCAATCATTCAGGTGATTACGGGACGGTGATTACGCCAAGATTGTGGGTACAAGATGGGCACCGACGTGGCGTTCTCTGATTGGATAAGGTAACTGTGTATCCAGTAGAGAATCCAGTAGGGTGTATCCAGTAAGAGGTATCCAGTAGCAGGCTTAGAGGTAGCACGCGGTTGCGAACTAAGGACCTGAATCGAATCACTTTGCATTTTGCCAACTACTGCTCAAGTGTTCTTCCTTTTAAAATGTTTTGTATTTGGGGAAGGGCCATCGGAACTGAAATCATACTTGTAGACTTCTGAATACCAGGCATCGATTGTTTTCTTTATGATTTTACATGGGTCGTTTTGGTATCCTTTAAGGAATCCTAAATTCTCACCGTACAGAGGGGTTTCCAGAATGTTTGAAGTCTTTTGTCCTAATCAAAGGTGGCTGCATAGTTCTGTGGAAATGCAGCGATGTGTTTGTTATAATTAAGAGTCTTCGTATTGTGTCGCGTTCGATGCAGATTGATATAATGAGTGGCATTTACTAATTGCACATGATTAAGCTCGCACGTTTGTGGCATTATCGATCTATATTTATACGATCATTATATCTTACAAAAGACGCCTCACTAATCAAAACAACATGAATACGCACTGATCTAAAATTTTCACCAAATGCAATGAAAGATTATATGCATGTACAATGCCAGCCAAATGTTTATTGCAATCCGCAAGAGCTTGTATTATCTCACGATCAATTGCGTCCATATCGCGTATCAATATCCGATGATACTGGCTGCTTGGGGGATACGCCTGAACTTTATCAAGATAACGACGATGCGTATAGAATAACCATGTTAGGCGAGTAAAGGTTTTGTATCTACCTTGTTATTGTTGTCAAGACTGATGTGACGACGCCTCGCCAAGCGACCGTGTGACGCGAACGCGTCATCAGTGAAGTCGGCGTGACCTTCACTGTGTTGTACCGCAATCATTCAGGTGATTACGGGACGGTGATTACGCCAAGATTGTGGGTACAAGATGGGCACCGACGTGGCGTTCTCTGATTGGATAAGGTAACTGTGTATCCAGTAGAGAATCCAGTAGGGTGTATCCAGTAAGAGGTATCCAGTAGCAGGCTTAGAGGTAGCACGCGGTTGCGAACTAAGGACCTGAATCGAATCACTTTGCATTTTGCCAACTACTGCTCAAGTGTTCTTCCTTTTAAAATGTTTTGTATTTGGGGAAGGGCCATCGGAACTGAAATCATACTTGTAGACTTCTGAATACCAGGCATCGATTGTTTTCTTTATGATTTTACATGGGTCGTTTTGGTATCCTTTAAGGAATCCTAAATTCTCACCGTACAGAGGGGTTTCCAGAATGTTTGAAGTCTTTTGTCCTAATCAAAGGTGGCTGCATAGTTCTGTGGAAATGCAGCGATGTGTTTGTTATAATTAAGAGTCTTCGTATTGTGTCGCGTTCGATGCAGATTGATATAATGAGTGGCATTTACTAATTGCACATGATTAAGCTCGCACGTTTGTGGCATTATCGATCTATATTTATACGATCATTATATCTTACAAAAGACGCCTCACTAATCAAAACAACATGAATACGCACTGATCTAAAATTTTCACCAAATGCAATGAAAGATTATATGCATGTACAATGCCAGCCAAATGTTTATTGCAATCCGCAAGAGCTTGTATTATCTCACGATCAATTGCGTCCATATCGCGTATCAATATCCGATGATACTGGCTGCTTGGGGGGATACGCC
>NW_009258119.1:2286207-2294763 GCF_000149755.1 Phytophthora sojae
CTCAGTGTCTTCCTTTTAAATGTTTTGTATTTGGGGAAGGGCCATCGGAACTGAAATCATACTTGTAGACTTCTGAATACCAGGCATCGATTGTTTTCTTTATGATTTTACATGGGTCGTTTTGGTATCCTTTAAGGAATCCTAAATTCTCACCGTACAGAGGGGTTTCCAGAATGTTTGAAGTCTTTTGTCCTAATCAAAGGTGGCTGCATAGTTCTGTGGAAATGCAGCGATGTGTTTGTTATAATTAAGAGTCTTCGTATTGTGTCGCGTTCGATGCAGATTGATATAATGAGTGGCATTTACTAATTGCACATGATTAAGCTCGCACGTTTGTGGCATTATCGATCTATATTTATACGATCATTATATCTTACAAAAGACGCCTCACTAATCAAAACAACATGAATACGCACTGATCTAAAATTTTCACCAAATGCAATGAAAGATTATATGCATGTACAATGCCAGCCAAATGTTTATTGCAATCCGCAAGAGCTTGTATTATCTCACGATCAATTGCTTCCATATCGCGTATCAATATCCGATGATACTGGCTGCTTGGGGGATACGCCTGAACTTTATCAAGATAACGACGATGCGTATAGAATAACCATGTTAGGCGAGTAAAGGTTTTGTATCTACCTTGTTATTGTTGTCAAGACTGATGTGACGACGCCTCGCCAAGCGACCGTGTGACGCGAACGCGTCATCAGTGAAGTCGGCGTGACCTTCACTGTGTTGTACCGCAATCCTTCAGGTGATTACGGGACGGTGATTACGCCAAGATTGTGGGTACAAGATGGGCACCGACGTGGCGTTCTCTGATTGGATAAGGTAACTGTGTATCCAGTAGAGAATCCAGTAGGGTGTATCCAGTAAGAGGTATCCAGTAGCAGGCTTAGAGGTAGCACGCGGTTGCGAACTAAGGACCTGAATCGAATCACTTTGCATTTTGCCAACTACTGCTCAAGTGTTCTTCCTTTTAAAATGTTTTGTATTTGGGGAAGGGCCATCGGAACTGAAATCATACTTGTAGACTTCTGAATACCAGGCATCGATTGTTTTCTTTATGATTTTACATGGGTCGTTTTGGTATCCTTTAAGGAATCCTAAATTCTCACCGTACAGAGGGGTTTCCAGAATGTTTGAAGTCTTTTGTCCTAATCAAAGGTGGCTGCATAGTTCTGTGGAAATGCAGCGATGTGTTTGTTATAATTAAGAGTCTTCGTATTGTGTCGCGTTCGATGCAGATTGATATAATGAGTGGCATTTACTAATTGCACATGATTAAGCTCGCACGTTTGTGGCATTATCGATCTATATTTATACGATCATTATATCTTACAAAAGACGCCTCACTAATCAAAACAACATGAATACGCACTGATCTAAAATTTTCACCAAATGCAATGAAAGATTATATGCATGTACAATGCCAGCCAAATGTTTATTGCAATCCGCAAGAGCTTGTATTATCTCACGATCAATTGCGTCCATATCGCGTATCAATATCCGATGATACTGGCTGCTTGGGGGATACGCCTGAACTTTATCAAGATAACGACGATGCGTATAGAATAACCATGTTAGGCGAGTAAAGGTTTTGTATCTACCTTGTTATTGTTGTCAAGACTGATGTGACGACGCCTCGCCAAGCGACCGTGTGACGCGAACGCGTCATCAGTGAAGTCGGCGTGACCTTCACTGTGTTGTACCGCAATCATTCAGGTGATTACGGGACGGTGATTACGCCAAGATTGTGGGTACAAGATGGGCACCGACGTGGCGTTCTCTGATTGGATAAGGTAACTGTGTATCCAGTAGAGAATCCAGTAGGGTGTATCCAGTAAGAGGTATCCAGTAGCAGGCTTAGAGGTAGCACGCGGTTGCGAACTAAGGACCTGAATCGAATCACTTTGCATTTTGCCAACTACTGCTCAAGTGTTCTTCCTTTTAAAATGTTTTGTATTTGGGGAAGGGCCATCGGAACTGAAATCATACTTGTAGACTTCTGAATACCAGGCATCGATTGTTTTCTTTATGATTTTACATGGGTCGTTTTGGTATCCTTTAAAGAATCCTAAATTCTCACCGTACAGAGGGGTTTCCAGAATGTTTGAAGTCTTTTGTCCTAATCAAAGATGGCTGCATAGTTCTGTGGAAATGCAGCGATGTGTTTGTTATAATTAAGAGTCTTCGTATTGTGTCGCGTTCGATGCAGATTGATATAATGAGTGGCATTTACTAATTGCACATGATTAAGCTCGCACGTTTGTGGCATTATCGATCTATATTTATACGATCATTATATCTTACAAAAGACGCCTCACTAATCAAAACAACATGAATACGCACTGATCTAAAATTTTCACCAAATGCAATGAAAGATTATATGCATGTACAATGCCAGCCAAATGTTTATTGCAATCCGCAAGAGCTTGTATTATCTCACGATCAATTGCGTCCATATCGCGTATCAATATCCGATGATACTGGCTGCTTGGGGGATACGCCTGAACTTTATCAAGATAACGACGATGCGTATAGAATAACCATGTTAGGCGAGTAAAGGTTTTGTATCTACCTTGTTATTGTTGTCAAGACTGATGTGACGACGCCTCGCCAAGCGACCGTGTGACGCGAACGCGTCATCAGTGAAGTCGGCGTGACCTTCACTGTGTTGTACCGCTATCATTCAGGTGATTACGGGACGGTGATTACGCCAAGATTGTGGGTACAAGATGGGCACCGACGTGGCGTTCTCTGATTGGATAAGGTAACTGTGTATCCAGTAGAGAATCCAGTAGGGTGTATCCAGTAAGAGGTATCCAGTAGCAGGCTTAGAGGTAGCACGCGGTTGCGAACTAAGGACCTGAATCGAATCACTTTGCATTTTGCCAACTACTGCTCAAGTGTTCTTCCTTTTAAAATGTTTTGTATTTGGGGAAGGGCCATCGGAACTGAAATCATACTTGTAGACTTCTGAATACCAGGCATCGATTGTTTTCTTTATGATTTTACATGGGTCGTTTTGGTATCCTTTAAGGAATCCTAAATTCTCACCGTACAGAGGGGTTTCCAGAATGTTTGAAGTCTTTTGTCCTAATCAAAGGTGGCTGCATAGTTCTGTGGAAATGCAGCGATGTGTTTGTTATAACTAAGAGTCTTCGTATTGTGTCGCGTTCGATGCAGATTGATATAATGAGTGGCATTTACTAATTGCACATGATTAAGCTCGCACGTTTGTGGCATTATCGATCTATATTTATACGATCATTATATCTTACAAAAGACGCCTCACTAATCAAAACAACATGAATACGCACTGATCTAAAATTTTCACCAAATGCAATGAAAGATTATATGCATGTACAATGCCAGCCAAATGTTTATTGCAATCCGCAAGAGCTTGTATTATCTCACGATCAATTGCGTCCATATCGCGTATCAATATCCGATGATACTGGCTGCTTGGGGGATACGCCTGAACTTTATCAAGATAACGACGATGCGTATAGAATAACCATGTTAGGCGAGTAAAGGTTTTGTATCTACCTTGTTATTGTTGTCAAGACTGATGTGACGACGCCTCGCCAAGCGACCGTGTGACGCGAACGCGTCATCAGTGAAGTCGGCGTGACCTTCACTGTGTTGTACCGCAATCATTCAGGTGATTACGGGACGGTGATTACGCCAAGATTGTGGGTACAAGATGGGCACCGACGTGGCGTTCTCTGATTGGATAAGGTAACTGTGTATCCAGTAGAGAATCCAGTAGGGTGTATCCAGTAAGAGGTATCCAGTAGCAGGCTTAGAGGTAGCACGCGGTTGCGAACTAAGGACCTGAATCGAATCACTTTGCATTTTGCCAACTACTGCTCAAGTGTTCTTCCTTTTAAAATGTTTTGTATTTGGGGAAGGGCCATCGGAACTGAAATCATACTTGTAGACTTCTGAATACCAGGCATCGATTGTTTTCTTTATGATTTTACATGGGTCGTTTTGGTATCCTTTAAAGAATCCTAAATTCTCACCGTACAGAGGGGTTTCCAGAATGTTTGAAGTCTTTTGTCCTAATCAAAGGTGGCTGCATAGTTCTGTGGAAATGCAGCGATGTGTTTGTTATAATTAAGAGTCTTCGTATTGTGTCGCGTTCGATGCAGATTGATATAATGAGTGGCATTTACTAATTGCACATGATTAAGCTCGCACGTTTGTGGCATTATCGATCTATATTTATACGATCATTATATCTTACAAAAGACGCCTCACTAATCAAAACAACATGAATACGCACTGATCTAAAATTTTCACCAAATGCAATGAAAGATTATATGCATGTACAATGCCAGCCAAATGTTTATTGCAATCCGCAAGAGCTTGTATTATCTCACGATCAATTGCTTCCATATCGCGTATCAATATCCGATGATACTGGCTGCTTGGGGGATACGCCTGAACTTTATCAAGATAACGACGATGCGTATAGAATAACCATGTTAGGCGAGTAAAGGTTTTGTATCTACCTTGTTATTGTTGTCAAGACTGATGTGACGACGCCTCGCCAAGCGACCGTGTGACGCGAACGCGTCATCAGTGAAGTCGGCGTGACCTTCACTGTGTTGTACCGCAATCCTTCAGGTGATTACGGGACGGTGATTACGCCAAGATTGTGGGTACAAGATGGGCACCGACGTGGCGTTCTCTGATTGGATAAGGTAACTGTGTATCCAGTAGAGAATCCAGTAGGGTGTATCCAGTAAGAGGTATCCAGTAGCAGGCTTAGAGGTAGCACGCGGTTGCGAACTAAGGACCTGAATCGAATCACTTTGCATTTTGCCAACTACTGCTCAAGTGTTCTTCCTTTTAAAATGTTTTGTATTTGGGGAAGGGCCATCGGAACTGAAATCATACTTGTAGACTTCTGAATACCAGGCATCGATTGTTTTCTTTATGATTTTACATGGGTCGTTTTGGTATCCTTTAAGGAATCCTAAATTCTCACCGTACAGAGGGGTTTCCAGAATGTTTGAAGTCTTTTGTCCTAATCAAAGGTGGCTGCATAGTTCTGTGGAAATGCAGCGATGTGTTTGTTATAATTAAGAGTCTTCGTATTGTGTCGCGTTCGATGCAGATTGATATAATGAGTGGCATTTACTAATTGCACATGATTAAGCTCGCACGTTTGTGGCATTATCGATCTATATTTATACGATCATTATATCTTACAAAAGACGCCTCACTAATCAAAACAACATGAATACGCACTGATCTAAAATTTTGACCAAATGCAATGAAAGATTATATGCATGTACAATGCCAGCCAAATGTTTATTGCAATCCGCAAGAGCTTGTATTATCTCACGATCAATTGCGTCCATATCGCGTATCAATATCCGATGATACTGGCTGCTTGGGGGATACGCCTGAACTTTATCAAGATAACGACGATGCGTATAGAATAACCATGTTAGGCGAGTAAAGGTTTTGTATCTACCTTGTTATTGTTGTCAAGACTGATGTGACGACGCCTCGCCAAGCGACCGTGTGACGCGAACGCGTCATCAGTGAAGTCGGCGTGACCTTCACTGTGTTGTACCGCAATCATTCAGGTGATTACGGGACGGTGATTACGCCAAGATTGTGGGTACAAGATGGGCACCGACGTGGCGTTCTCTGATTGGATAAGGTAACTGTGTATCCAGTAGAGAATCCAGTAGGGTGTATCCAGTAAGAGGTATCCAGTAGCAGGCTTAGAGGTAGCACGCGGTTGCGAACTAAGGACCTGAATCGAATCACTTTGCATTTTGCCAACTACTGCTCAAGTGTTCTTCCTTTTAAAATGTTTTGTATTTGGGGAAGGGCCATCGGAACTGAAATCATACTTGTAGACTTCTGAATACCAGGCATCGATTGTTTTCTTTATGATTTTACATGGGTCGTTTTTGTATCCTTTAAAGAATCCTAAATTCTCACCGTACAGAGGGGTTTCCAGAATGTTTGAAGTCTTTTGTCCTAATCAAAGGTGGCTGCATAGTTCTGTGGAAATGCAGCGATGTGTTTGTTATAATTAAGAGTCTTCGTATTGTGTCGCGTTCGATGCAGATTGATATAATGAGTGGCATTTACTAATTGCACATGATTAAGCTCGCACGTTTGTGGCATTATCGATCTATATTTATACGATCATTATATCTTACGAAAGACGCCTCACTAATCAAAACAACATGGATACGCATTGATCTAAAATTTTCACCAAATGCAATGAAAGATTATATGCATGTACAATGCCAGCCAAATGTTTATTGCAATCCGCAAGAGCTTGTATTATCTCACGATCAATTGCTTCCATATCGCGTATCAATATCCGATGATACTGGCTGCTTGGGGGATACGCCTGAACTTTATCAAGATAACGACGATGCGTATAGAATAACCATGTTAGGCGAGTAAAGGTTTTGTATCTACCTTGTTATTGTTGTCAAGACTGATGTGACGACGCCTCGCCAAGCGACCGTGTGACGCGAACGCGTCATCAGTGAAGTCGGCGTGACCTTCACTGTGTTGTACCGCAATCATTCAGGTGATTACGGGACGGTGATTACGCCAAGATTGTGGGTACAAGATGGGCACCGACGTGGCGTTCTCTGATTGGATAAGGTAACTGTGTATCCAGTAGAGAATCCAGTAGGGTGTATCCAGTAAGAGGTATCCAGTAGCAGGCTTAGAGGTAGCACGCGGTTGCGAACTAAGGACCTGAATCGAATCACTTTGCATTTTGCCAACTACTGCTNCAGTGTTCTTCCCTTTTAAATGTTTTGTATTTGGGGAAGGGCCATCGGAACTGAAATCATACTTGTAGACTTCTGAATACCAGGCATCGATTGTTTTCTTTATGATTTACATGGGTCGTTTTTGTATCCTTTAAAGAATCCTAAATTCTCACCGTACAGAGGGGTTTCCAGAATGTTTGAAGTCTTTTGTCCTAATCAAAGGTGGCTGCATAGTTCTGTGGAAATGCAGCGATGTGTTTGTTATAATTAAGAGTCTTCGTATTGTGTCGCGTTCGATGCAGATTGATATAATGAGTGGCATTTACTAATTGCACATGATTAAGCTCGCACGTTTGTGGCATTATCGATCTATATTTATACGATCATTATATCTTACGAAAGACGCCTCACTAATCAAAACAACATGAATACGCACTGATCTAAAATTTTCACCAAATGCAATGAAAGATTATATGCATGTACAATGCCAGCCAAATGTTTATTGCAATCCGCAAGAGCTTGTATTATCTCACGATCAATTGCGTCCATATCGCGTATCAATATCCGATGATACTGGCTGCTTGGGGGATACGCCTGAACTTTATCAAGATAACGACGATGCGTATAGAATAACCATGTTAGGCGAGTAAAGGTTTTGTATCTACCTTGTTATTGTTGTCAAGACTGATGTGACGACGCCTCGCCAAGCGACCGTGTGACGCGAACGCGTCATCAGTGAAGTCGGCGTGACCTTCACTGTGTTGTACCGCTATCATTCAGGTGATTACGGGACGGTGATTACGCCAAGATTGTGGGTACAAGATGGGCACCGACGTGGCGTTCTCTGATTGGATAAGGTAACTGTGTATCCAGTAGAGAATCCAGTAGGGTGTATCCAGTAAGAGGTATCCAGTAGCAGGCTTAGAGGTAGCACGCGGTTGCGAACTAAGGACCTGAATCGAATCACTTTGCATTTTGCCAACTACTGCTCAAGTGTTCTTCCTTTTAAAATGTTTTGTATTTGGGGAAGGGCCATCGGAACTGAAATCATACTTGTAGACTTCTGAATACCAGGCATCGATTGTTTTCTTTATGATTTTACATGGGTCGTTTTGGTATCCTTTAAGGAATCCTAAATTCTCACCGTACAGAGGGGTTTCCAGAATGTTTGAAGTCTTTTGTCCTAATCAAAGGTGGCTGCATAGTTCTGTGGAAATGCAGCGATGTGTTTGTTATAATTAAGAGTCTTCGTATTGTGTCGCGTTCGATGCAGATTGATATAATGAGTGGCATTTACTAATTGCACATGATTAAGCTCGCACGTTTGTGGCATTATCGATCTATATTTATACGATCATTATATCTTACAAAAGACGCCTCACTAATCAAAACAACATGAATACGCACTGATCTAAAATTTTGACCAAATGCAATGAAAGATTATATGCACGTACAATGCCAGCCAAATGTTTATTGCAATCCGCAAGAGCTTGTATTATCTCACGATCAATTGCGTCCATATCGCGTATCAATATCCGATGATACTGGCTGCTTGGGGGATACGCCTGAACTTTATCAAGATAACGACGATGCGTATAGAATAACCATGTTAGGCGAGTAAAGGTTTTGTATCTACCTTGTTATTGTTGTCAAGACTGATGTGACGACGCCTCGCCAAGCGACCGTGTGACGCGAACGCGTCATCAGTGAAGTCGGCGTGACCTTCACTGTGTTGTACCGCAATCATTCAGGTGATTACGGGACGGTGATTACGCCAAGA
>NW_009258119.1:3011071-3016491 GCF_000149755.1 Phytophthora sojae
TGATCCGCGACCGGGCGCGCCGGGACGACACCGTGCGCGAGCTGACTGCGAACCTGCACGACTTGGAGCGCCACCGCAGATCCGGCGTCTACAGACGGAAGTCAGCGACCTTCAGCAGAGTGCCCAGGATCAGGGTCCGCAGCTGATACAAGGCCTCCAGGATCAGATAGCCCTGCAAGCCGCCGAGATCCAGGATCTGGATCGCCAACTGACACGCACTCAGGCGCATCTCGCGACTGCTAACGCCGATCGTGATCGACTGGACCACCAGCTCGATCTCGCCGCGGCGGACATTTCGGATCTCCGATCGCAGGTTTCTGGGCAAGAGCGCGAGCTGGACGAGGTGAACCACGAGTTGGACCTTACACGCGGTAGCCTCGATCGGGTCCAGACTGCCCTTCGGATAGCCGAAACAGCCGCGGCCACTCCGGCCGCTCCAACCCCGACGCCTCCCACCGGACCCACGCCCGACGTCGATCGACTGCAGATTGCCCTCCGCCAGGTGAATGAGGAGCTGGATCGGGTGCGTACCGCCCGAGATACCGCGAGAGACCAAGCCACCGCTGCCGTGAAAGACGTCGATCAAGCTCATCAGGACCGCGACGTTGCGCTCCGAGAGAACGCCGATCTCCGTACGTAAACTTTCCGTGTCGCCTATTCCGTTGTCGATCGCCGCTCATGCCGTCGCTGTGTTACAGGATCGTGTCTCAAAAGCGCGCAACAAGTGATCCGTGCCCAAGACACCCAATTCATCGACGTCCAGGACGCCTACGCTATGTTGCGGCGCGTCAGCCATCGATCCAACGAGGATCTCGAGAATGTGGCAGACGCCTTATCTCGCGTAGTTCGGTGGATTTTACTTCGCCTGTGCGCGCCGACCACGCCTGTCCGTCGTAGCCGCAGTCGTTCCGGATCTCCGGACTCCGTCGGGCACATCCACAAACGTGTCCGATCGGCGCCTCCACCACGCAGTCGGTCTACGAGCCGATCACCCGCTCGGTCTCCCTCACCTTCCTTTTCGTTACCCGGCCATGACGATGAACTCCCTTCTGGGGGTCAGCCTGCCGAAGATCAACCCGCAAAGAAGGTGCCTGCTGCAGATCAACCGCCTTCCGATCTGAACGATCAAGAGGGATCGGACCAAGAAGAATTAGGTTCACCCCCTCGATCTACGCAGGAAGACGGGTCGGAAGAGGAGGAGGAGTCTCCGGCCCGATCCGCGGCCGACGAGGCAAATTCCGAATCGGAGGGGCCCGATCAAGAGACCGAAGAAGAAGACGACTCGGAGGGGTCTGATCAGGAGGCTCTAGCAGCCTTAGCTCGATCCCGATCGGAGGCTCGCCACCGTCAATCTGCCTCGCCGGCCCGTACCCACACTTCGCCGGCTCGCTCGCGATCGCGATCGCCCTCAGTCGTGTCGATCCACTCCCAGTCTGGATCGGCTCGCTCCCAATCGTCCCACGGAACGCGTCAGTCCCGTCATGGCTCACCTGGACCGACGCCTCCGGGATCCCCGCCTGGTTCTCCACCTGGATCGCCGTCGCCCGGTTCTCGCCTGGATCGCCGGGGCGTCGTCCTCTGGTCCCGCCGTTGTTCCCGATCGGTACTATGATCCCGGGTTTCAACGCCCCCAGGGCACTCGCTCAGACTGATACAGACCCCTGGCCTTCGATCCTGCTGGGACAGCTACAGATCACCGGCATGATCCTGTCGACGCTGACCCACCATCTGCTCCTACCCGTGGGCTGGCTCTTCCCGCTCGTCGTTCGGGGCATTGCACAGCCTGCGGCCGGGGTTGGCTATCGAGACGACCTGATCACCGGACCTAACATTACCGCGCTGATGGCCGATCGCCCCTGGCAGGCGCTGCAGAACCCGGTCGATCCGTTGACCTTCGATCTGGCGCTCCATCGAGGCGCCGGCACCCGATTGGATCGGATCGCCGCTGCCTATCTTCAGTTCGAAGAGCAGAATCGCCAGGCTTTCTGGGAAACAACTCATTATCTCCCGATCACGGGCGCCCAGCGTCGGGATCAGATCGTCAAGCGATACCATCGCGATCGTCGTGCCCGACGGATCCGCCTCGGTGATCGGTGGCGCCGACTCCTCGTCGATATGCTGCCGATGATGCGAGAGATGTGGGCAGACGTCGATCTGCTGCTGGACCCATTCTTCCTGCAGATCCCGGTGCGACAGCGGGACGCTGTAACCTGGTATCCTGGCGTGGTATCTCGCGCTGCGAACATCGGCAACCCCACCCAACACCATGGTGAACCGACTGACCTCCGAACGGCCCTGATCGAGGCCGACACCCATGATCCCTGGCGGAACCAGTACCGCGCCCACCCCCAGGACCATCCAGCCCAGCGGATCCCGCGTCTCCGCAACAAGTTCAACCCCAACGTCAGCGCCCAACACCAGCCGTGACATGATCGCCGTCTCCACGATCGACTTCCGCGAATAGCGAGCCAGTCGACCATACCCCAAGAATAGAAGTGACGCGGAGGCTGATCTTCCATACGCGTAGCACGAAGTACTCAGATTGATCCATTCCATCGTCACAGGTGGGCCAACTTCCGGGCATAGCCCTCTTTCACTCGATCCAGGTACAGCCACACCTGAGATCCAGCTTCGATCGAGTGCGGTCGAACTTCTTCATTGTGTCGATCGGCCCGATCCGCGATCGCTTCGCGTAGTCGATCATTCACCTGACTCCGAGCCTGATCGTAGTGCTTCTGGATCCGATAACGCCACCGTCGAGGATCCCGATCCCGAGTCCGGGTACTACCCAAAGGTATCGTTGCCTCGAGCGTCGATCGAGGATCCCATCCATGCACCATATAAAAAGGGGGGTCCCCACGGACCCGATCCTGAGCCGTGTTGATCGCGAAGGTCAATCGCTCTGCGTACTCATCCCATTCCCTCTGATCCAGATCCTCCACGAACATCTTCAGGGCCCTCGTCGCCGTCTGTACCATTCGCTCTGCAGTACCGTTAGCCTGAGGTCGATATGCCATCGTCGCTCGCTGGTACATACCCAGGATCTTGTTAAAGGCGCGGAAGAAGTCAGCCATAACTCCCGGCTCTCGATCGTGCCTGATCACCTCGCTAGCACCAAATCGCCGGAACACACACTCTTCGTAAGATTCGGCGATCGTCTGCGCTGTTCGGGAGGAACTGGCCTTCTCGATCACGTATCCCGTGAACAGATCGACCCAGATCAACAGTTCCGAATTACCCTCGTACGAAATGGGTAGCGAATGTATGTGATCCATCGCTACGATCTGGAACGGGTATGTCGCCTGGATGTTTCCCGACGACTCGCCCCTGATCGTGGGTCGTCCTTTGCCGGTTTCGCAGTCGACACATTCGCCGACGTACTTGTGCACACTTCTGAAGAGACCTCTCCAGTGAAAGTGATCGCGGATCCGCTGGTATGTACGCCCGATCCCCTGGTGTCCACCTTCCAGAGTGGAGTGATAGTGATGCAGGATGTCTTGATGCAGCGTCTCCGGTGCCACCAGTCTCATCAGTCCATCTCGATCTGCATCCGATCGCTTGGAGGGTGGGCAATAGAACAGCAGATTATCACCGTCGATCTCGTAGTCCGCTGCGAGGTTGCCATAGGATCGGGCCTCATCATGTGTCAGATCAGCCACATCTCCCCTCAGATACTTCTTCATACCCGCGATCCACGTTTCTTCATCCTGTGCTCGACGAATCCGATCGATCCGCAACCCTCGCACGAACTCCTCCTGCATGACGGTCGGGTTCGGCCGTGATCTGGTGCCCGATCGGGTTGTCATCGGCGATAGTCGGGCGATCGACTCATCCGACCGGACGACCAGGATCTCATCAAGTCGGTTTAGTGTCACTAGATCCCCATGATCGGCATCCTCCTCGACGACGACGCCCCCTTCACGTTGGAGTGCTGCACTGGCCAGGCTGTCCGCACTTCCGTTCCAGTCTCGTTTCACATGTAACAGCTCGTGATCTGGTCAGTTCCGAAGCTGATCCAGCACCTTCTGCGTCAACAATGTCAGCTTAGGTGCTTTGCAGTCGATCTCGCCCCGTACTTGTCGGATCACCAGGTTGGAGTCACCGCAGACCACTAACCTGCCTCGATCTATGCCGTCCAGGAGGCCGAAACCCAACAACAGACCATGATACTCCGCCTCGTTAACAGTCAGCCCTTCGGCATAGCCCGATCGAGCCTTCAACACACTCCATTCGAGTAACTTCCACAAGATTGCACTGTACGTGCCCCCGCCTCGCTTGACGCGGGCGGATTCATTGAAACTCATCACCAGCAGCTCTGCGTCCGCACGCACCGTCGGGATCGGGGCTTGAATCTTGCGCCGGGGTTCTTTCTTCGGCGCGATCGCGATCAACGCGTCGTCCAGATCCGATCGAGGCGTAATACTAGCGGCGATCGCCCCCAATATCTCGTCCTTTTCCTTGGTGTACTTCGTGATCTCCAGTGTCCAGGGCGATAGGAGTGCAGCCCACTGGCCCACTCGGCCTTGAAGACCGGATGATCGGAACAGACACCCCAACGTCGAGTGTCGGGTCAAGACCCGGATCGATAGTCCAACCAGCATGCTATAGTTCAGGTCCAGGATCCGTGACAGCGCCAGCACTTCTTTCTCCACCACATTGTAATTCAGTTCATTCGGCTTCAGCGTTCGACTGGCGAAAGTAACGGGATGATAGATCTGGTCGTGCTCCTGCATCAATGCGGCCGAGATCGCCCAGTCACTGGCATACACAATCACGACCGGAGTCCGATCGCGATCGAAGTGCCGCAGAATCGGTGTCGTCGCAATCTTCATCTTCAGGGTCGAAAAGGCACGATGAGCACGGATTCAGCGGTCATCGGCAGCACCGACTTCAGGAACTGATGGAGTCCGATCGGGGCTCACTGGGTCCGTATCCACTAAGTTCGGTACTTGACGATCCAGGATCTGGCGCAGATCGGGGCGTTTCTTCAGCTCGGCGAAGTCCACCTCGCGCAGTTCGTACAGGATCGCCGCGTAAATCGCGTAATCTTCCAAGAAACGGTTGTAATAATTGAGACTGCCCAAAAACGATTGGATCGATCTGAGCGATCCGGGGAACGGCAGATCGGTCAGAGCGGTGAGGTCCTTCGGATTGGCTTCCAGCCCGTCGTTCGACACACGATGTCCCAGATAGTCCACTTTACGCATTCCCCAAGAGCTCTTCTCCACACTGATCGAGAGGTTCCATTTATCACAAGCGTCCAGCACGCGATCACACAGCTCGTCCCATGATCCGGCCGTCACTAGGATGTCATCAATGTACGATCTGCGACCTAGCACTGATGGGCGCCCCGGATCTTCTGGTTCTACCGACTCAATCAAGTCCGTGGTGACTTCACAGTCCGACGATCGCGGGATCCT
>NW_009258119.1:3016682-3021421 GCF_000149755.1 Phytophthora sojae
CATCAGCCTGGTTAGACTGTTGACGAGCCGATAATCGATGCAGAGTCGAATGTTCACGCCGTTCTTCTTCATGATCACGACGATCGGCGAGGCCCACGGTGATCGAGATTTCCGAATCATCTTGGCTGACAATAGTCCCTTGATTAGCTCGGACACCTTCTCCACGAACTGAGGGGCAACTTTCCGGACACGTTGAGCGATCGGCTTCGCGTCGCCCACGTCGATGTCACAGGTGACGCCCCGGGCTGCTGGGGGAAGTTCATTGTCCTTACCGATCAGCAGGTGATTCCTGTGCCAGATCTTCTTTCGCAGCCGATCGATCTCCTCCGGGGTGTTGAACTCCAGATCTCCCACCTTGATATCATCGATCTTCACCTCATCCGTCGTCGAGATCACAATTTCAGGAAGCACGGCTAATTCACCTTCGACATCTTCTGCTGACAAATTCCCGCCCTCGTGGTAATGGACCTGATCATCCGCGCCAACGTCTCCATCTGGTTCGGGTGCAATGAGATCGTCCCGATTTGAAGTGGGTTTGGCCTCCATTTCCAGCTGATCACCTCCAACGATGAGTCTTCAGCCACTTGCGGCAGTCGTTCAGATGCAGGAACACCGTCGACTGCTGTATCGTCACTTGATCTCGACTGTTCCACAGCTAAGACCGCAACGGGGTGTGTCCGATCGGTATTCCGCCCCCAAGATCTGGTTCGACGGTACAACCGTCGACCTGATCGGCCGAGGGCAAGTGAGGGGACACGATTTCGCCCTTCTCGGCGGCTTTACCACCGGAATCCACATGATCTGGCTTCCCCTCAAGATCGCCAACACGATCCTCTTGCGGCTTCGCGTCATCTACCGGTGCACACGCTTGATCCGTGACCGGCGAAGGCTGGAAGTCCAGCTCCGCCTGTTTCCGCTTTGGAGAGCATTCCTTCTCTGATCCGGAAGGTTCCCACACCGACTCAACAGGATCCGACCGTGGGTCTGGTGGATCTCCGACGCGGACAGTTGAAGCAGACGACCCCGACTCCTCTGTCACGCGATCATCGTCCTGCAACGGTCTGCCCCCTGATCTAAGAGTATCTACGACTGCCGCCCCCGGATCAGGGCTCATTGTCTCCGGTTCGCTTGTTGGATCGGGAGGACACGTCGACTGATCGACGATCGGGGATATCTGGCATCTCTGGAGGATAGTTCGGGGCGTTGAATAAATCGGTCGCTCGACGGCAGGTACCGGAGGTCCCGTTGGCGCCTCCTGGTTCGTCGGCCGGTCATCTGTTGTGGCTTAAAAGGCTAGATTCTGCCATTCCATTTATCGACGAGATCCGATCGACACATATCCTGGAATCCGGGGTATCCGATCTCCAGCCAGCCACATCCTGATCCGTTCATTCCGGTGCAAGACGAGGTCTTTGTCGCTGATGTCGGTAACCTGGAGATATCTGATCCTGCCGGGTCCTCGGACCACGATTGGCACCCAACGATCTCCACGGGTGACCCATAGCTTTTCTCGATCCGTCACCT
Organism: Phytophthora sojae; assembly: GCF_000149755.1. Classification (NCBI taxonomy): domain Eukaryota; phylum Oomycota; class Peronosporomycetes; order Peronosporales; family Peronosporaceae; genus Phytophthora; species Phytophthora sojae. The sequence goes on from NW_009258119.1 coordinate 3,018,207, forward strand.
TCATTCGCAGCGGAAGCTCGATCGAATCCCCGATCGCGATGTGCATTCCCTGATCCACACACACGTGTCGGACAATGTCGTTGTACAGTTGACGCCGTCCGCTAAGCTGGATCTTGACTTCGTCGGGGAGACAGATAGAGCCGTCCGCAAGATCGAGGCGGATCCCCGCTGGAACCATAAAGTTCATACCCAGGATCGCTTCTTGTCCTGATAGATCGCCGACCCAGGTATCGAAGAAATACACCAGCGATCCCGCCAGCGTAACCTTGATCCTGGTCCTTCCTTCCGTCATGTACACGCTTTCGCCAATCCCCACACATTCCTGGCTCTGACTCGTGTCGACACAGCACCCCACCTTACGAACAAAGGCGGTGTCCACGATGGACACCTCGGCGCCGGTGTCAAAGAGTAAGATCGACTTTTCATTGTTGATCTTGCCAGTGATCTTGGCCTGACGGAACCACTTACCTGGCGAATGATGTTTCCAGTACCCTCTGGACTCCCCAGGGAGGAGATCGGGCACCACATCGCCAGATCTGCGGTGTTCGCTGACGCGACGCCGACTTCGATCGCGATCATGCTCCGGGATCTCGGTCGTCACTTCTCCATCAGCTGGCGTGAACCATTCTTCCGGTCTGCGTTGCTTCCAATAGCCCCGCGTTTCTCCAGACTGGAGATCCAAGGGCACTTCGGCGTCAGAACGGCTGAAGTCGTCCGATCGATGTAGACTTAAGACCTTGGCGGTAGATTTCGCATGCAGATCACATGTATTACCGCGTAGATCAGTCCGTCCACTTACTCGATCTACCGTGTTCTTGTTCACGAATGCATAGAAGCAGTACCTAGAACGCTCGGCTCGTACCGGATTCCAACCCGGCGAGCGTCCTAGTTTAACATCTTCTCGGCGATCGCGGGCAACATGCCAGCGTGCTTCACCGGGTTGAACCATTGACGGATCTGGTTGTAGAATTCCTCCATCGGACACTTGCCCATCTCGTGTAGTTCACCACATCCACGGCACACAAACAGGCAGCGATCCGCCGGATGACCTTTCTTGCCACACTTCTCGCACGTCAAACGTCTCCAACAATCGAGATCGGTGTGTTTCCGCGATCCACAATGTGAGCAGCGGTTTGATCGCTCCGATCCGTCAGGTGAAGATCGCGATCGTGGATCCGATCGAGGTGGGTCATGGTTGATCTGCGCCTGGTTGCTTCGATCCGGCTTCGTCGCGTCGCCCCCAGCGTTGCGGGACTTGTCCTCGGCCGACGCTAGGTAAACGCGACGTAGATCACCCTCCGAGTCCGATCCGTCTGATCCCGTGTCCGATTCAGACTCCTGGCTCGCGATCTGCACTGCACGCACTGCCCGCTTGGTTGCAGCAGCTGGTGCTGAGGTCGGAACGTTCTGACGGTACTTCGATCCAAAGGCAGATCGCTTCTGTCTGCTCTTCGCGCGCTCTTGAGCGCGCAGGACTTCCTCCAGATCTTCTGCGTCCGCAAGCCGGAGTAGAGTGAGCCGATCGGCCAGTTCCGGATCGCCCAGCGTCTCGATAAAGTGTTCGACATGTTCTCGACGGGCCTTGGAATCCCCGTCCTTGATCTTCAAGCTTACACGCAGAGCCGCCACATTCAGTCGATAGAGGTACTCCAACGGCGATTCATCTGATCTCTTGCGAGAATGGTAATACTGCCAAGCGACCGATACTCCCAGGCCACAATACTGGATCTGGAAACTCCGGAGTAGATCGCTCCACTTGTTCCGCGTCGATCGGCCCAGCTGGTGGTACCAGTTCTTCGCCGGGCCCGTCAGTAGATCAGCAAAAGTCAGGCACTTCTCTTCGTCCGTAGCCTGATCTCGCAGGAACGCCGACTTTACCTTGCTGATCCACGATCGGGCGCGGTCTTCGTCCTGATCCTTGCCACTGAACTCCTTAAGATCGGACATCGCCGAAATCCGCACACGCTGGATCAATGAGGACCCAGTGGATCCTGAGGCAGCGGTGGCCACCGCAGCAGGGGCCGAACTCGGTAGATCAATGTCGTCCGGATCGTATTCCCACTGAGAGAGATCTTGATCCGGCGATCCGGCTGATTCCATCTCCACGTCCCGCGATCCAACGTTGTCGTCGACCACTGGAGTAGGTGTTACAACCGTGGCCTGTTGTTCCTTCAGAAATCGAGCCATCGCAGCCTAAAAGTAAGACTCCAGTTTGCCATTCGACTCATCTGATCCGGTAGCACTGGTGGTCCGATCGGTCGACTTGGGTTTCTGCTTCCGAGGTCCTGATCGCATGCGTCCCTGGCGTTGACCCCGTGATCGTGCGTCCAACATCGCAGATCCTGAAGGGTCGAGGGACATCCGTTGAGGTTCAGACGACGTATCCGATACGTGTTCCGCTGCGGAGACATAAGGAGACGACGATCGGTACCCCGTGGACTCCATCCGCGGCGACGACGCGGGAGCTGGCGACACTAGATCTGGCACCTTCGGGTCCGGACTGTCCGCGATCACGTCGACCAAAGGTCTCAACTTGTCGACCAATGTCTGGATCGCTGTCTGGATCGCATCGAGATCCTGATCGAAAAGATCATTCGCTTCAAAGGCGCCAGCCACGAAGCCGGCTTCCTTCAACAGTCCGAGCAGGTTCTTCACCGCCATGAGCTTGTTGTCCGTCACTCGGGGGGGCCGAGATCGGGCCCTTCAGGTCGTCGATCTGCTCTGGCCGCAAGATCACCATGACAGGATCTTGACGCAAGAAGTCTCGCAGTTTCCTTCAAGTGATACTGACGATCCAGGTCAGCCTCAGACCAGTCGAGCGCCGACGGTCTGGGATCTTCGTCGTCCAGGCCTGGCGCTCTCAGCTTCTTCCTCACGATCTGGTCCTTGTCCGCGATCGCGTCCAGGTAGTCCGGATCGAGCCTGATCGGCGAGTCGGCGAACGCGTATCGGTCCGATCCCGCCTTAGTTTGTTTTGTTAGTGAATCTCGGTTAGCACCAAGATCCACCGGGGTCCCCGAAGGGACCTGGGGAGGGTGTTGAGGTTACCTGTCTCCAGATCGCCCTCGATTCCGTCGACAGAAGTCCTCCGAGCACTCTGTCGATCCGCGGATCTCGTTTTGTTCAGCAGCGTCTTCGTCGATCCGATATCCGACGACGCCTCTTCCCCTGGTTCTTTCTTCACTTGCACATCTTCTACGGACTCACGGTGAAAT
>NW_009258119.1:3021885-3198680 GCF_000149755.1 Phytophthora sojae
GTCTTCGGTGCAATTCTGCTCTGATTTATGTTTAGCTGGTCTCTCCCTAATGCTACCATCTTGCTTACCCTCCTACAACCACACGATTACTGGATTCTTGTCCCGACTTCGTCCTCCATGTGCGTCCCATCCTGGTCGATCCACGATCGGCCCCGATCGGTGATCCACGATCGACCTCGATCGGCGATCGGCGATCAACCCCCGATCGATGACTTATGCCGGTTGCCATGCGCCGCCGATCCATCACCTTCTGTCCTCGGCCATCCCAGATCCGCGAGTTCCGTCGTCGATCTGGACTTGGGTCGGCTCCGAATCACGCCGCGGTTCGAGCACGATCATCCAGAATCCGGCTTGCCACATGTCCTGCCTCACGCGCCGGCGTCATCGGACCACCTGAGATCGCCCGAAGAACTCCTTCTGATCCGTAGATCCTTGCGGCCTGTCTCTCGATCGCCGATCTCCCACGCCTCCGGTCGATCGGCCCTGCCGTCTTTCTCGGAGAACAATTCTTATTCAGCACTTCTCCACACAGCCAGCTCACGTTGCTCGACTGCAACTCGCCAGCCACCTCCCACGCATTGCCGCTGCTGCTGCTGCTCGACACGCGCTTCAGCAGCACAAAGTCGCTCCAGCGCGGGACCGACATGCTCACGCTCTTCACGTCCAGCACAGCGCCGCTCAGTAGCGCCGACGCACGGCCCAGAGCCACCGACACCGCCTGCCTCGGCGGCATCGACACGCTCTCGTTCGCAAACACCATCGTGCGCAGCTCCACGGACAAATCCAGGTCGCGACGCCGCCACGAGATTGACAGTGGACGCGCCACCTCCACCTTCTGTGCCGCGCTACGCTTGTCGCGGAACACCAGCACCACAGACCCACGGAAGACACCCGCAAACGAAGCCACCGGGACCACCTGCAGCACGCCCGCTGCAGCAGACCCATCATCCGACGAGGCGTTCCAAGCCAGCGTCGCCGCTGACACGTTCGACACGCCCACCACGCTGCCGCCAGCACGCTCTTCCACCTCCGACGAATCCCCGTCGAGGGCCAAGCCGCTCACAGAAGCGCCGAGGTCGCGCCCGTGAACTTCCACGTCCGCGGACCAGTACTCCGACCACACCGCGGCGCTGTCCAGCGACTCGCTCAGCACGTTCAATACGCTCAAAGACAGTAGCGCCGGCTCGTCCTCTCTGCTCTCCACCACCAACCGCTGCGACATCACCGCCGACGACACCAGAGAGCGAGGGTCCGGGATGCTCCGAACCACATACCACACCTCCACCACCACAGCGCGCGACGACACCGAGTCCACCAGCGTCACGTTCGTGGACACCGTCACGGTCTGCGACTTGGCGATGCGCGGCGCCAACACCACCTCGGCTGTCTTCAGCCAGCTCACGTTGCTCGACTGCAACTCGCTAGCCACCTCCCACGCATCGCCGCCGCTGCTGCTGCTCGACACGCGCTTCAGCAGCACAAAGTCGCTCCAGCGCGGGACCGACATGCTCACGTTCTTCACGTCCAGCACAGCGCCGCTCAGTAGCGCCGACGCACGGCCCAGGGCCACCGACACCGCCTGCCTCGGCGGCATCGACACGCTCTCGTTTGCAAACACGTCTGTGTTGACTGGGTCTGCTGGAATCGATACCGGCGGCTCTGGGTCTGCTGCCGTCGCACTCCCGCAACAACTCGACGCAAGCAGCGCGAAGAGCAGACCCAGGCCCCGCGCGAGCGCAAAGGCTCGGCTCGACGTCCTCCTCCTGATGCTTGTCTCCCCAGCCCGCGCGTTTCGCAGCCAGCTCCTGCGCCTCGGCAATCTTCGGCGGCTCTTCGCGTGACGATCGCAATATGCCTGCAAAAAAATTGCGGAAGAAATTACACTCGTACTTAGTAGGGACATACTGATTGCCAGTCTCTTGGTTGGCGAGCCAAAGCAAGGGCCCGCACTCGGCCAGCGTAGGAAGAGGAAGAATCGATCATGCTGTGCAGCCTCAGCGGCCAGGTGCCCGTGGAGCCCGTGGTGTCGCTCAAGTCGGGGCTCGTGTTCGAGCGGCGCCTGCTGCTCGAGTACCTGGAGCAGAACCAGCGGCGCTGCCCCGTGACGGGCGAGGAGCTGGACGCCGAGAAGGACCTGCTGGCGGTGCGCGCGGCGCCCGCCTCGGGCGGCAAGGCCGCCTCCGCCGCCGCCACGGCGCCCGCGGCGCTGAGCGCCCCCGAGGCGGCGAGCGTGCCGCAGCTGCTGGCCGCCTTCCAGAACGAGTGGGACGCCGTCATGCTCGAGACCTTCACGCTCAAGCAGCACCTGGAGCAGACGCGCCAGGAGCTGAGCCACGCGCTGTACCAGCACGACGCCGCCTGCCGCGTCATCGCGCGCCTGAACACTGAGAACGCGGCGCTCAAGGAGCGCGCCGCGCAGCTGGCCGCGGGCGAGCCGGCCGACGTGGACATGGGCGCGGGCGCCTCCCCGGACGGCGCCGCGCTCGCGCCTGAGGTGTTGGCAAACGTCGAGGCCAAGCAGAAGGAGCTGGCCAAGCGGCGCAAGGACTTCAAGAAGAAGGACGGCCCGCAGCGCGCAGCGCTGCTGAGCGGCCTCGACGGCTGGACGGCGGCCTCTAGCCACACGCTGCACGACTCGGACAAGCCCGGCGTCACGTGCGTGGCCGTGGACAGCAAGCGCCCCGCGCGCGTGGCCACGGGCGGCGTGGACAAGCACGCCAAGATCTTCGACACGGACAAGCAGCAGCTCGTGGCCACGCTCACGGGCCACGCCAAGAAGCTCAGCCACGTTGAGTTCCACCCGAGCGCCGACATGGTGCTCACGGCCTCGCACGACAAGACGGTCAAGCTCTGGACCCCGCAGGACGAGGGCTACGGCGTGGTCTACACGCTCGGCGGCTTCGACGACGCCGTCTCCAGCGCCTCCATCCACCCGACGGGCAACTACGTGCTGTCCGCCTCGCTCGACGCTACGTGGGCTATCCACGACGTGCGCCGCGGCGCGCTGCTTTCGCGCTACACACTCAACGGCGAGTTGGCCATGCCCGACGCGGCCGCCGGCAAGCCGAAGAAGGCGGCGAACGAGGCGCGCTGCGCGCGCTTCCACCCGGACGGCGGCATCTTCGGCACGGCAGCGAAGAGCAAATTGGTGCAGATGTGGGCGGTGAACTCGCTGTCGAACGTGGTCACGTTCGAGGGCCACGCCGCGCCTGTCACGGCGCTGGGCTTCTCCGAGAACGGCTACCACCTCGCGTCAGGAAGCGAGGATGGCGTGGTGAAGCTCTGGGACCTGCGCAAGGCCACCAGCTTCTTCGAGCTCGACCTGAAGAAGGAGCACCCTCAGCTCAAGCTGGGCACCATCCACTCCATCAGCTTTGATGCGAGCGGCTCGCATCTCGCCGTGGCCAGCGCGCAGGCCGTGCAGGTGCTGAAGGAAGTGAGCAAGAACAACTGGGAGGTCGTGAAGACGTTCAGCGACCACAAGGCCGCCGTCACGGGCGTCCAATTCGCGCCCGATTCGAGCTTCCTCGCTTCCACGTCCATGGACCGCTCGCTCAAGATCTACAGATAAGCGCGCGATACCAGTTCAGATGCTGATAGCCAGGTGGTCGACTCCGCAAGTCTTTGGAAGCTACACCAGCAAGACGACGCCATGGAACAAGACGACACCAAGCAATAGGCCGTCGCCGCGAAGCAGGTGAGGTAAACCCTTTTTCTAAGCTGTTTGGCTGACCAGAGTTCCTGTCAAAGCATTTCAGTCGTAGCTGTTCAACAGGTACTACCAAGAAAAAATACACACGTTGGGCTTGGCTGGATGCAAGGAGCATAACGGGCAGCAATGCCTTAGGCAAGAAGAGTGTGGCTTGTGATTAAGGAGATTCAACTCATCAACGAAAGATCGGGCCGCTGGAAGACGACGATGAAGACGGCCGCAACGCGCGCGGCAGATACCCTTGTAACACATCGGCGTGCTCGCGCAGCAGTCGCTGCTTGGCGGCCTCCACGACCTGGTGCCTGTAGTTCTCGTCCTGCTCCTGGCGCTCCCGCTCGCGGCGTTCGCGCTGCAGCTCCGCGTACACCACTTCCTGCTTGAGCGCGCGGTGCCGGGCGATCTCCTCCACGAACTGCTCGCGCTGCTTTCGGCGGAACGCTGCCAGCTCCATCTCGCGGCGCTCCTCGGAGCGGAACCTCTCCTTGAGCATCTCGTTGAAGGCCTCTTCGTCGGCGCGCTGGCGGGCGAGCAGCTCCTGCTTGAGCAGCATCTGCATCTCGTTGCTGCGCATCATCTCCTCCTTGGCGAGCTGCTTGGCCGCGATCTTCTCCTCCTCCTGCGCGCGCTTCTTCTGGAGCAGCTCCTCCTCCCAGAGCTCGTCACGCAGACGCTCGATCTCCTCTTCCTCGCGCATTTTGGCCTGGATCTCGGCCTCCACGGCGCGGAACATGGCGTCCTCCTGCGCCTTCTTGACCGCCTCGGAGGCCTTGATGTCGGCCTCGCGAGCCTCCACGCGCCGTCGGTACTCTGCGATGGCTTCGTCCTCTCTGCGCGCAGCTTCGAGTCGCTCCTGCTTCATCCTCTCGCGCTCCTGGTGAGCCTGGTCGATCATCTCGCGGGTATGTTCGCGAGCTTTCTCTCTGCGCGCGAGCTCGGCGGCGTCCTCCTCTTCGACCTGCTGCATGAGCTTCTCGATCTTGAGCCGCTCGAAGTCCGCCTCCATCTGCGCTTCGCGGCGCAGCTCTTGGCGCTGCAGCATCTGCGACTGGAGCACCTGCTTGCCCTGCTCGGCCTCGACGCGCTTCCGGAGCTCCTGGTTCTGCATCTCCACCAGGGCGCGCTGTCGGTCGTACTCCATCTGCTGCTCGATGGCGGCTTCGCGCTGCCGGTCCAGCGCCGCCAGCGTCTCGCGCTCGAGCTGCTGCGTGGCGCGCTCCTTGTTCATGTAGGCTGTCTTGAGGAACACCTCGAGCTCGCGCAACTCCTCGCTGGCCTCGCAGATGCGCTGCACCTCGCGCTCCTGCTGCTCCTGCGCCTTCTTGCTGACCTCGAGGGCATGAGCCAGCGCCTCGTTCTGCTGGCGCTCTCGAGCCGCGCGCTGCCGCTCGCTGATCTTCTTGGAGTGGGCTTCCTCCAGCATGCGCTCGGCCGAGAGCTGCGCGGCGAAGTTGGTGCGGCGCCGCGACGCCACGTTGGCGTCCGACTGGTTCTGCATGGCCTGCAACTGGTTGCCCTGCGCGAACTTGTGCAGCGCCGAGTGCTCCATCTCCTGCCGCCGGCGCTCGAGCTGGATCTTCTCCACATTGCGCGTCGTCATGCGCGTGTTCACCGGGTACGGGAACGCCATGGCCGCCGCGAGCTCCAGCAGAGCTCAAGAGGAATCGCTAGTGGAGCTCGTCGGTGGTTTCAGGGCCCAAGTGACTTCCGTTACGACACTTCGTCTCATAATAGGCGTGAACTCGCGGGGTCAGGAAAGCGTATCTCTGCAGTCGTGTGCTGTACGCGTAGGGCTAGCTCCATTGCTTCCAATGTGAAGTGAAAATTCCGAGATTCGCCCTCACGAGCTCCAAGCCAACGTTACATTAGAGAAGACGACAACCTGGGACCGATGGTCCACTCAAGAGCTGCTGCTGTCTGCTACGGCGGGTTCGAGTGCTTGGTGGGCTCACTGACCGAGCTGGACGTGGACTGACTCCGCCGCGTGCTATTCCTGCGGGACCTCCGCGGACTGCGGTTTGGCGGCATGGACGCGCTGTGCTGGTAGTAGACGATCGCGGCGGCCGTGCGGTCCTTGTCCTTCATGGTCTCCTCCTCTTTGTTGTCGGCGAAGAAGCTGAGCGTATACCCGATCAGCGTCAGCATGCAGCCGAGCTGCGCGAGCGCTCGCACCTGGTGCACCGCGATGTCTTGCTCTGCGGTAGCGACAACAAGAACGAGGTTAATTCAAGGAGAGGAGAGGAGAGAGAAGACGGACCGCTGCATGACCGCTTACCATAGTCCCAGAGCTTCGTGTACACGTCGTCCAGCCGCATCGTCGAGCTGCAGTAGTTCTCCCCAAGCTTCAGAGCAATGCACTGCGCCACAAGCACCGCAAGGTGAATGAGCACGATCCCTACGCCCACCAGGCCTCTCTCCTCGTTCTGAAACCTACCTGCTTAATGGTGAGATGTGGCGCCTCCGAGCCGTTGTAGAGCACGGGCAGGTACACGAGCACGCACATGGTGAAGAGCGCCACGCACGACAGCTCGATGAGGAAGCCGCGCTTGACGGCCTGCAGCTCGCCCAGCTTGATGCGCGAGACGCTGCGCGGGCCGTACCGGTCGGTGATGAACACGCCCGCGTCCATCTCGGAGCGCTTGACCAGGAAGATGCGGTAGTTCAGGTACGTCTGCCCCCAGCAGCAAGCAACACCACACACCCACAAGAGTCAGCAACTCTGCAGCTATAGCTCACCCCCCCCCCCCCATTTAGGCTAGGCCGTACGTTGGTGAACATGGCCACCGCCTCGCAGAGCAGGAACCCGAAGGCCGCGTTGTTGTGCAGCGTCGGCGACGCGTTGAAGGACGCGAAGACCGGCAAGCCGAAGGCCCCCACGACGCCGAAGAGGCAGCCCATGTACGACAGCGAGCACACGAGCCGCGAGACCTGTCCGTTGTCCAGGCTCTGCTGCAGGAAGCGCTGCTTGTACTCGTGGTTGAAGCTCCACGTGAGCCCCAGCAGCACGGCCACGATGTTGAGCCCGAAGAAGAGCACGTACGAGCCTGGCGGGTCTGCGTGGGGGTGACGGTTAGCAGCCTGGAGGTTATCACAAGCTGTTGGGCCAGGAGTACAGTACCGCGTCCGAGATCCGAGACGAACGGCCATGCCAGCCCGCCCACGTAGACGCGGTCGGCTCTGCAGATGGCGAACGCGATGAGCACCGTCAGCAGCGCCGTGGCGGCCGTCGCCAGCGCGGCGAAGGCCCGCAAGCGGCTCATGGAGATCCGATCCGGCGTTTGCGCCAAAGGCTGCCTGTATTTAGGTGCAGCTGCGCGAGAACCTTCTGCAAAATAAAGCGCTCGGCTCTACGTGCACCCTACTACTCGACTGGAACCAGGCCATGTCTCCATGCGAGCTTCCCTGCGTCATGAAGCTGCTATGTGCTGTGACCGACTTTGTCTTCTGCACGAACACCTTGATGTTCGTGCAGAAGACAAAGTCGGCCAGGGCACATCAAAAGGTAAGAGCTTCTAAAGGCTCACTATTCATACACTCTCAACTGGCGTGATGGTGGTTTGCAGGTTGTGGTTGTTGACGACGTAGTGGCAACGACAGCTTCTGCCAACCCGTCAATGAAAGGGCTGACGAACTCCATGGAGAACATGACGTGGCACTTCTCGGCGAGCGAAAGTAAGAGTTTTTTGTGCTATCGAGTGCGGCAAGTATCGAGTGCGGCAAGACCAGAAAGAGGCCTTCCAAGAGATTGATCGCAAGTGGGTCAAAGAGCAGCTCGAGCGGACCACGCCAGCGGCACAGCTGTCAGCGGCCATGGCTAGTGAGAGCCCGACGACAGAGGAGATGCAGCAACTGCCTCTGGACATGCAGCGTGTTCGCGAGTTCATGGTCGAGACGGGCAACGCGGTTGACGCGGAGCTGCGCGCTGATCAAGCCAAAGAGACCAAGAGAAGGAACTACATCGAGCTCACGAGCGCTCGTCGCTGTGTCGATTGCAGGGCAGATCGGAAAAGGGCGTCAGGTACGACGCACGCAGCGAGAAGAACAAGACCAAGTACCACGAGAGCAAGAACCCCAAGGTGTGCCGGGCCTGCAAGGGCTGGAAGCCTCCTGACAAGCACCTGGTGTGCGCGGCATGTCGAGCGAAGAACGTAGCGGACAGAAGGGAAGTGGTGAGCTCGCAAGCGCCCGGCATGTGCTACGTGTGCTGCAAGGAACCCTGCGCGGTCAAGCCGAACGGGAAGGCCTGTATGCCTGCTGTAAGGAGTGCCACAAGAAAAAAATGGACTGTCAGCGGAAGCACGCAGCCGAGCGTGTCGCCAAGAGCTTGAGCGCAGGTCGTCGGTGTCGGGCAGAACTGCAAAAGAAACATGTAACCTTCGAGGGTGGATGGTCAAGTGCAGTTCGTCCCGATGTTGCGTTGAACGGCACGCTGGCGCTAGCTGGAGAGTGTTATACTGTAGATCACTTTGCCACAGAACTCGCGGCAGCGACACCTCCGCTTCATGCAGAACCGGAAGCTCATTACGAAATTTTCGTTCAAGTCTGCGTGCATTCACGCACTTCCGCTTTCGCCGCCTTCCCCGCAAGCCAACATGCAGTCCAGCCGTGCTCCACACCAAGGCCTACAAGCCCCACCCCAGCTCAGCCAAGCTCAAGAGCAAGAGCTATGCCGCCAGCGTGACGCGGAGCCCGAGTGGAGCCTGATCAGGCTGACGGGGTGGGCTCTTTTCGAGTTCGATGTCGACATCGACACCGCCTTCGTCAACGCCGTCGTGGAGCGACACGCTGAGGCTCAGCGGGCGGCCAGGGCTGCGCGTGACATCGAGGAGGAGGAGATGGAGAGTTTCAAGCACGCGCTCAAGGCGGAGATCGCGGCCGACTTCGAGCAGCTCAGGATCCGACTCGAGTGCTTGGACTGCGGTGTGAAGGACGACCTGACGGAGGAAATGCTCGAGGCTGTGAAGGACACGGAGGAGCGCCTGACTACCAGGTTCAAGACGGAGTTGGACGCATTCTTATACACCTTTGACGGGTACGTGCACGAGCGCTGCAGCAAGTTGGAGGCCAAGGTCGACGCGAACGCGGCTGAGCTGGAGAAGATGAAGAAGTATCTGGACCAGGTCCACGCCGCGCTGGTTGGCGCTCAAGGATCGCTCAATAACGTCATGGAAACCGTGATGGCCAACGCAACGACCGGGAGGTCCCGGAACGAGACGGTGACCGACAAACCATCCTCGCTACCACCGGCTCAAGCGGTGCCTGTGGAGTCGCAGGACCGCCGCGCCAACGCGAACCACCGGCGACAACGACACCCTCCGCAGCAGCGCAGACACCCCCGCACCAGCAGCAATACCCCCCAGCAGTGACACTCCATGAATTGACACGTAGCTTGGGGCGAATGCTGATGCAGTGCGTATCCAGTGTCACTCAGTGAGTCGTTAGCCGTACGGAATCGACATGCACGCAGTAGTATTATTTTTTCCTTAAATAATATTAATGCCTTTGTCAGCAGGTCATCTAGGCGTCTACTGCATTTAGACACAAGCTCGTTGACGAACCAATCGACATGAACGAACTGCTTCGTACTGTGTCCACGCTGATGCTTTCGTAGGCAGGCACACATGCTACTTTTCGATCACTCTTTGAAGGCACAAGTACACGTATGCTTACGACTTCACTCTCACGACGCAAGAGTCGACACTCGCGTGAAGTTTGCCTGCAATTGAACTACTACATCAACGGGGTCTGGCGGCTCACGCAGAGGTGCTTGGGAAAACTCATTCCTTGGACTCGCAAGCCACCCCGCTAAGATCCCTGGAAGTGAACCTGCGCTCGCTGGCGTTCACACTAACCAGGCGCTGAGTAGTATTCAGCTCTCCCCACGACCCAAGCGAAACTGCGAAGCTTTTGGAGGATGTACGAAGGGAAAATAAAAAACAAAAACTGAAGTCTGCATGAATCGATAGTTTTCAAGTAAAATTTCCGAGGCGCTCTGGTTTTCCGTAGGGACCTCGAGTATATGCGCTACTGTAGACCTCTCAGAAGGATAGCTGCAGCGGCAAGTGGTTGACTTTGTGAAGCATAGTTGCATTTAGCTCTTACGTAATTAAGATCTATCGAGCTTTGACTTCACATCGATTCGACATCGAGTGTGTATATACGGCAACATGATTAACGCGGACACTGCACTTAACACTGCACATTGCTCGGCTCGCCCGTGCAGTTGCCAATGTTGGTGGTGTTCACCGCGATGTTGGTGAAGGTCCAGTCCGACACCACGTCCGGGTTCGTGAAAATGTTGTACAGGTTCGTGGCCGTGCCGAAGAGGCCGTCGACCTTGATGTTAGTGATCTTGACCAAGCTGGACGGGATGCGCGAGTACCCGCCCTTGGTCTTGTTGTAGTCCGAGCGCATGACGATGGCGTGCTTGACGTTCACCAGCTTGTTGTTCGTGTACGTGACGTTGGTGACCAGCCCCTTCATGCCGATGATCGTCTTGATGCGTATGCCGTTGTCGTTGTTGACGATCGTGTTGTCCTTGACCAGGAGACCGGACACAGTGCTGTTGATGTTCTCCTCCTTGGCCCCCAGAGAGCCGATGGAGATGCCGTGGCCGCCGCTGCAGTAGTTCTCGCTGAAGATCGTGTTGCTGCTCGACTGCATGGCGAGGCAGTCGTCCTGGTTGTACACGCGGTTCCGGGTGATGGTGACGTGGTTGTTCCTGCTCAGGTCGAAGCCGTCCGTGTTCTTGGCCGAGCCGTTGCCGGCGCGGGAGTCGATGGTCAGGCCGGAGATAGTCGTGTAGTTCGAGCTGAGGATGCTGAAGGTGCGGAACGGCATGTTCTTGATGGTGAAGCCCGACAGCGTCGAGTTGACCACCTGGCTGAGGCGGAAGAACACGGGGCGCGTGATGTTCTGGCCCTGCGGCCAGTACCACTGGCCTTGACCCTCCAGCGTGCCGGGGCCGGTGACCGTGAGGTCTTTACCCTTCAGCTTGATAAGAGGACCTTCCCATTTCTACATAGGTGGCAGCAGCACGATCAAGTTAGAATTGGAACGATAAATCTCTTCATGAGTTGAATGCAGGACCCGTCGTACCTTGGGGCCGAAAGTCGTGGTTCCCTGGAACTTGATGTTGGTGCCGGCCGTGACGTTGGTGAGGTCCAGCATCACGCCAGCAGGCACCGACAGCGAGTCGATGAGGATGCTGCTGCAGTGCGTGACGTTCGTGCCCGCAACGTAGGTGCCGGTCAGCGTGCACGATGAGTCATCCAGCGCTGAGTTATCCTGCTGCGTAGGTCCGTTCTGCTCGGCCTGGTTGGCTTGGCTGGCGTCGTTCTGCTCCGCCTGGTTAGCCTGACTGGCACCATTTTGCTCGGCCTGGTTGGCCTGACTGGCACCGTTCTGCTGCGTCTGGTCGTTTTGGTTGGCCTGGCTGGCGTCGCTCTGCTGCACTTGGTCGTTCTGGTTGGCCTGGCTGGCGTCGTTCTGCTCCGTTTGGTCCGCCTGGTTGGCATCGTCCTGCTTCTCTTGGTCGTCGCTCTGCTCCTCCTGGTCCACTTGCTTGGCGTCGTTCTGCTCCTCTTGGTCCTCTTGGTTCTGCGAGCCCTGGCTGTAGGGGGACACCTGACCGACTTGGCTGGCCTCAGTCTGCAGGCTGACTTCGTTCTGGTTGATCAGGTCCAGGCCGTAGGCGGCGGCCACGAAAAGGGCGAGCGCAGCCAAAGTAGGCGTGAAGAGCTTCATGGCTGCTGTTGTCGCTTGCTGGAGGCTGTGTAAGCAGGAGGAGGCGAGTTTAGGAATGAGTCCCGGATGAGAGCCTGTGAAGTGAGCCCGACACAGTGCCATAGGTACAAAAAGGCAGATGCACAACATTACCCAGCAGATCATTGATTATTTCTCGGTGGTAGCATGCAACTGTATAAAACGGTTGTACTGTCGCAGTTGTGGACAGTCTGGGGAAGACAATCTGGACCAACGTCACTCGCCTGCTTTCCGCATGGTGGCAGTGTTGCACAGCAAATCGTGCTAAATTTGTGGCCTGGAAATCACTGGAGATGAGGACCAATTCTTGAAGCAGCGCTGTCCGACTCGGACACTGAGAACACGCCCGCCACAAGTCGTTAATACATGAGTCAAGCCTTCATGTGGTCTTGTGAACCAAAGACTTCTGACTGGGGTCCTTCGTGGATGCGCGTTGTGCTGGATGACGCGTTGCTTTGTCATCGAATAAATCAACGTAAGAACTATAAAATTAAGCTAAATCAACTCTTGCAGATTTTATTCAAAGATTAATCTGAGGATGTGACTCCGGATTTTACAGCGGAATTACATTGCAATACACAGATTGAGTGAACAGCTCTTGACGAACATAAACGTATTGCATTTGTGCATGCCGAGCAAACATATGAGCCCTCTGACGTACACAGTCTTTCCGGGAGGGGGTGAAAGAGGGCCAACGGAGGTGAGCGGTTGCGAGATCTTTTATCGCAGGAGCGCAGCGACTGCCTTTGCGGAGCGGAGCGGAGCAAAGTACCCCCGCTGGGTTTCATCCGTCCTGCACCAGATCGTCACGTTGTAGGGTGATGGGCTTCTAAGCTTTGTAGTAATATTAGCCAAATCAGACTGTGTACGTAGCCTCTTTCCCCTAAACTTACCTCAACACGACGACCTTCACTTGGTCTCGTGTCGGGACGACGAGAGCGACTCCTTTTCACAGACTGAATAGATCATCTGCCAAATTGTCATGATTCAAAAGGTTTTACATCTACACAACTGTAGCGCTGTTTTAGTATAAAAATACTTCAAAATATGGTCAACCTCGATACGGAAGTGTGAGCTCTCACCCCTGATGATAAAGGAAGTCCCTGGAAGCATAGTGCTCGCACTAACACTAACAGCATAGTTAACATTAGTGGCTAATATGTTTGCAGAGTAAGACGCTTTTTTACTTCGAAGTACGTTTTTTGTATTTTAATTTATTATAATAACCCTTCATTTTGAAGCTCTTTTTAGTTGCCGAAAGCTTACTGGAACAGAAGTCCTTCTTCCCTACACCAACAGGTATCTTCATAACTAAAAATTATTCATATAACTTACCAGATTACTCTGGCTACGCCGTGGTGCGCACGTGAAATATGGATTCGAGAACCTGTATCACTTCGCTGGACTTGCCATTAAACTGAACGCTAGTGATAGAGCAGCAAATATACAAACGCGTTTACAATGAATTAGTGCAATGAGAAAACCAATTACATGTTTACGTACTACACTGTTTATACATTGATCTGCGTGAATGTGTGCATATAATTGTCGCGAGTCAAATGGGTCGGGCACGGTCGCCGCCGTGGGTAGCGAGGCACGAACGGTTGAGGAGGATTAGACGGACAACCAGAAGCAGCTAAGCACGGTTCAATATGCAAAGCGTTCTGACTTGTTTAGACCCAAAGCAAATTCGCGACTGTCCTTACTAACCTGGCTCGGAGCGCTCGCTTTGCGCTCTCTCGCTAAGTCCGCTGCCGGCACGCTTGCCGACTTCAACTGCTCCATCTCGCCCTTGGCTACACTTTATCCCTTCGTCCTTGGCTCGCATCGGACGCTTGGCCCGAGCCACGCCGACCGCCGTGACATCCGTCCTGCTCCTCACGTCGGCGCGCGTTCGGCGCATGCGCCACTGCTTCCATGGCGGCTGGGCACGCCGCGGGCCACCAGTTAGCCTGCTCGTACCGAATGAGATCTGACACAGCAGCACCCAGTTGCGATGACTGCTCGTCTCGCCCCCGTTCGCCCAGTTGTTCTCTCCCATGAAGGTCGCATATGGGACGGGGCGCCGAGGCCAACGGCCCCAACCGTTCACAACTCGGTCGGCCACCGTTCCACCGTTCTCACTCGTGACATCCTCCCCGACCAAAACCTCGACGTCCTCGTCGAGCTGTCCAAACGCCCATGTCTTCTTATCGTCACGAGACGCTCGAGTCACAGCCCATCACTCTCACCGCAGTTCACCCGTAGCCACCGGTAACACCACCACACACGCCTAGAGACGCCGTCCGCGAGTACCATGACGCTCACCAATCCGCACAGCGTTGCTCGATACAATCTCTGCAGCGATCACCAAACTTCCAACTCAGTCAAACACTGTAATAGGGACGCTTCCTCCACCGTTGTCTTCCTTCTGCTCACTCCTTGCGTCCCTCTTCAATTTCAAATTCAAACACGCAGACCGTTTTTTTCACCGTTCCGTTCGTGAGTTCTTGCCAGCAGTTCACCGTCCGCTCTCCACCGTTCTTCGGTGCTGAAACGCTCCCTCCATCGACTCTGCTTCCGCTTCAGCAGGTCGTCATTCACCCCTTCATGCCCTTCGACCGTAGCTATTTGCCCTGTCCAGCTCGCTCGCTCACAGCAATACAACTTCTCGCTCTCAAGATCTTCTGCACAAGCGACGTCACAGTAGACCGATTCTTCACCGCACCGTGCGATCGTACACTCCTCCTGGACACCGGCGCTTCACACGGTTGACCGTGCCCTCCAACTCGCTTCGCTGTGGAGCGCGACCAGGCAGCGCTCCCTGACCAAAGCCATTGAACACTCTCGAGACATAGTCCTCCGGGCGTCGAGTCCCTGCTGACACGCAAACTCAAGCCGTATAGACCGATCACTTCATCGCAGCCTCACTGTTGAACCGTTCGCCTTCGACCGTCGTTGTTTTTCACCCGGAAGTGAAGCACCGTTCAGAATGACCGTCAACGGACCTCCCTCGTAGTCACTGCTCGCCGACCGTACAAACCGCATCCGTCGTTCAAATGAAAGCTCTTCGACGGTACAAACCCCATCGCTTGACCGTACTGGTCACGCCTCGACCGTCTCAACTTCATCGCTCGACCGTCTCAACTTCATCACTCGACCGTCTCAACTTCATCGCTCGACCGTACTGACCGCTCCCCGACCGGGACTGAAGCACACCTCACTCTGATTACACCGGATCACGCTCTGAGACGTTTCTAGTCGATAACACAGCCTCACAACCGAGTCGCACCAGGCCCTTGGACCTTGACCACACCGAACTACCATGCTCGCACCGGTTTGTCTCTCTCAAGAGGCACCGCGCACCAGCTCTCGATCACTGGGATCGCCTCAACCTGAACCCAACCGTCCTTGCTCAAGCAATTCACCAACTCGCAACCGTAGACCAGTTCAGAACTCCTTCCTGCTATTACTCCATGATCCCCACTGATGACCGTCTTGCTTCCCAAAGGCACAAAGTTCACCATAGCCCATTTCTCGTCGTCTTTTGTGAAATAAAATGCGGGCTTGGCGTCACCGACAAGTAACGTTACTGGCGAATTATTTAAAGTTTGAAAAATCATTTGGTGTTTCATGACTTACGCGCAGGGATTGACAGTAACACGATTTTCTTCTGAATTACCATAGTAATATACTAGTGGAAGATAACAGGATACTAAAGTACTAGTATCATCGAGCCCGATATCTCGACTACTATATTATTATTAATACATTATTATCTATTACTTCATAGTAATTTCGATGGTCGACACACAAGGTCGGATTCTTCGGGCATAAATTTTCTTTTACGAGCATCAGTTCAATCTTGTTTTCAGAGCTGACGTGGGGATCGTGGGGTCGGTCGAACCGCTGCCAAATTGTCAGTGGCAATCCGCAGCTCAAGCTTGTTGGTCCCCGTTACTAGAGCCGACGATTGGATCGTGTACTCGTACAGCTTGTATAACGGGATGCTCCTGCTCTAAGTAAAAACCAACACCTGAAGTCACTTTAGATCCGTTTAATCGATTCATATTTGCTCCCCGTACAAACCGTGTAAGACGGGGATCATTTATTCGAGGCGATAATGAGTACGCGCCGCCAATAACCAGGTAGATAGCGTTCTTGAGCCATTCAGTAGGTCGAGGCTATGTAGCTGTAGGCGGGACCGACACGAGCAAAGCCGGTCTGGCCGCCAAATGTTTTGCTCGTGTTACAATTTTGTGTACGACAGTGGCCCCGGACGTCAAAATATTTCCCTCTGCACTAAATCGACGAGAGTGGGCATGCGGCCAGACATCCCTGGAAGCGGAAAGATTGCCACACGCCTCTAAATTTCTTCTAGTGGGAGGCAGTAGTCAGTATTAGTAAATGTGGCCGATCTGAGTTACTAATTACTGCAGTGGTATTAGTTGGCTCCTCGTCCCAAAATAATAGCTACTATAGTATTTAGAGCATCATTTTAATAGTGGTATCAGCGGAATAGTAGTTCAAGACAAATTACTGTAACTGCAGCCTTGTGCTGTTAGTTGAGACAGTCCTCGCTTCAAGCATTTTACATGTAAGGCCCAGTCTTGTATCTAGCGGGATGGGACCAATCAGAGCTCTTTGTTGCGGGTCGAAGCGGGACGCTTTAGGGACGACACCCCCTCTTGTCCCGCTGGGATGTTGTGTGGCGCGGGCCGCGGGATACATAAAATTGAAAGGCAAATGTATCGGACTGCATCTCTAACACACTGCCAGAGTGCCGGAGGTCCTGGCAATAACCGAACTCGTCCCAATCTCTTCCCGCGATTGCGGGGAGATATAAGACTGGGCCTAAGTGTCGAGCTGTTGCTATCCTTTTGAGCCTCTGGAAAAACTTATAGCCACTAATTTACGTGTACTGTAGCACGATTTGCCGTAGGCCATGTGGAAAGCAGGCGAGTGGCGCTAGCTCGAACACATGAAGGTTACTGGCAGAGGATTTCCGCTGTTCATTGAACGACGACGACCAATGAGTTTTGAGTCAGGGAGGGAGATCGGTGATGTGTTTGTTGAAGCATGAATTCATTGAATACAGCGGCGTTACATGGTCTCCCAATGGTGTATGTTCTCAAGGTTACCCGTCTCATTCTCCAACTTGCTCCCAAGTGAACACACCAAGACCTCTCGATGAAGATCTTCACGCACTCTTTCACTGTCCTCGCCCTTCTCGTTGCTGCCACCAACGGGTTGGACTTGGTTACCCAGAACGACGTAACCCAGGAGTCCCAGGCAAGTCAAGTCGGCCAGGTGTCCCCCTACAGCCAGGCCGCGAAGACTCGCCGAACCAGGCGAACCCCGTGCAGCAGAGCGGCGCTAGCCAGGCTGCTGACAGCTCGCCGAAGCAGTCAGGTCACGTGCAGGAAGACTCTTGCACTCTGACCGGCAACTACATCCAAGGAACAAACGTCTCGCACTGCGAAACTATTGTGATCGATTCGCTGTCGGTGCCTGCTGGCGTCACACTCGACCTGACCAACGTGACCACTGGCGCTCACATCAAGTTCAAGGGAACCACCAAAAGATAGGGAGATTTTTTCTCCTCAGATTTATGACGTTTTCTAACTCGAAGTGATGCTTCTTGTTCTGTTATAGCTGTGGGGTGGTCCGCTCCTAAAGCTGAAGGGTACCAGCCTCTCCGTCACTGGTCCCGGTACGCTGGACGGCCAAGGCGTCTGGTACTGGCCTCAGGGCCAGAAGGTCACCAAGCCGGTCTTCTTCAAGCTGAACAGGGTTAGCAACTCGACTCTCTCCGGTTTTACCATCAAGAACTCGCCCTTCCGTACGTTCAGCATCGGCAACTCGAACTACACGACGCTCACCCGTCTCACCCTGAACTCTACGGCTGGCAACGGTGTCGCCAAGAACACGGACGGCTTCGATTTGAGCCGAAACGACCACATCACGATCACGGGCAATAAGATCTTCAACCAGGACGACTGCCTCGCTATGCAGTGCAGCACCAACACGCTCTTCAGCCGAAACTACTGTAGCGGTGGCCATGGCATTTCCATCGGGTCGCTTGGTGGCGACAAGGTGGACGACTCTGACACTGTTACCGGTCTCTTGGTGAAGGACAACACTATCGTCAACAGCGATAACGGTATCCGTATCAAGACCATCACAGGCTTGACCGGATTGGTCAAGGATATTGCCTACCTTAACAACAAGGTTGTCAACGTCGAGAACGCCATCGGACTACAACAGAACCAAGGGCGGGTACTCGGGCGTCCCCGACAGTATGGCGAACATAACCAACATCAAGACCCAGGGTCTCTCCGGTTCTGCCATGAGCCTCTACGACATCGTGGCGAACCCGGACGCTGTGTCCAACTGGTCCTTCACCAAAATCGTGGTGAATGCCACAAACCGTGGAAACTGCACGGGCGAGCCGATCACCGTGAAGTGCTAACTGCGACGCGTTCGTTCGTCGGAGACCAAGCACGGGTCAACAGTGTGCTTGTGCCGTATATCAAATAAATGTTCTTGCCTAATTGGCGTCTACACCGCTTATTACAATATAGAGGCAACCAACGGCGGAGAGACGCGCAAGCAGGGATTGCCAGGGATGGGTAGCAAAAAACCAATCCGATTCGATTGATTGGATCGAGACGGATCGTGATCGCATTTAATCGGATTGGCTGATTTGTAGATCAATCGGATTGGATCGGATCGAGTCGACAAAGAAGCATCGACATAGCTGACGAAACACGGACTCATTGGTTAAAATTGGGGTGATATTGCCCCTCGCAGATGTGATGCTATCAATAGTCGATATCACAAAACAAAAACGAAGAGGCCTCCCGCTTCTCGCCACACTTGCGACTGGCCCTCGCAAGTTGCGAGGCCGGCAACACCCAGAAGGGCGTTGAGGTGTTCCAATGCCCCAAGGCGACCAACATCTGCAAAGAACCCCGAGCCGATGCTGGACGGCATGTCGCTGTACGACGCGGCCTGCAGTTTCACCAACCGGAACGGCACGCCGCAGCCCATTCCGACCAACGCCAATGCCATCTTCTCTCACGGTCTCATCCACACAGGTTCGTGCGAGTTCTGACTCGGCGACAAGAAGTTGCTGTACGCCGACGATTGCTACAGCGAGTACAGCCACTTGAACGTCAACGTCAAGACCGAGTCCTCCATCGACTACTTGTGCGAGAACGGCGGTTGCAAGATGATGCGCGCTTCTGCTCGATCGGCTGTCAGACGCTTGACGACACGAAGACCGTGTGGCAGACTTACAGTACGTTGGTTGCCACTTTGTGTATGTGGTGGTGTGTGTGTGAATAGCTGAGCTAACGGGCTTTTGTGTCGCTGAATGCGCTCTACTGGCGAGCCAGCCTTGCGCTGCGGATTGCGTCATTGCTGGTCAAGTGAAAGCGTCACGCTTTAACGTGCCGCCTTCGAGCAGGTTCTGGACAAGCTTAACTGCAACATGTGAGAACCAGCGTTGCAGCTCGTGCAACAGTCGATTCTCGGTGGGCGTAGCAATGCGCGAGCGAGATCCGCTACCCGCCACAGCTCCGACGGCCAAGACGACCCTGTACAAGGTCCGTGCCAGGGGCACCGACGTCTCCGTCCGCGTGCCAATCACACGTCACGGCTCCACGAACCAGGCGCTTGCGCTCAAGTGCATGCCCAAGGCTCTGATCGTTGAGAACTACCTGCAGAAGAACGTCATCTACGAGAAGGGCATCATCGCCGAGTGCGACCGCCCGATTACCTTCAAGCTGCGCGAGATGTACCAGGAAGCCAACCAAGCAAGTGGAAAAGTCACCTCAGCCATTGGCATTGTCCGCAGAGGAGACAGGTGGGTCGTATAGGAGGATCTCGAGGAGCTGTAGGAATGTTTTGCTTCCAAAGTGCAGTTTTGTCAATCAATGGATATCATTACGTTCTCGTTTCAGAAAAAAAAGTTTGTAAAGTGGTTGCAAGTCTGCACAGAAGCGATTTGGCCTGTTGTTCGGGATTCTTGTGTTAAGCCTTTCGTAGGCGTGCTGGGCACGAATGACGCAGGTGTATGGAAGTTGACAAAAATGTCATCAGTTTTGGTATGTTGCAGAGGAATATAGATGATGGCTTTTACATTGCGGAGAGTGCGCTGATTGTGCGGAAGCCAGTAAAATTGGAAATGGAGGGATCAAGAATAATTGAAGAAACTGGGCGCGTTCGAGTTGCAAGCAAACGCATTTGTGTACTCTCAGAGCACGCTACGATAACAATTTGCGACTCAGTGGACTCGGGACAACCTCGAGACTTGCATGTGCTTTGAATAGGGCTGGTCAAGCGCAAGACCTTGCCACTAATTGATTAACGACACGAAAACCAGTCGACTCGAGTCGACAAGACATGAATTCGCTGATATCGCGAAGCAAATACGCTCATTTTCGTGAGCACAACCCGGCTTGAAGCTGCAAATTCCGTGGTCAAAAGTCCAACGCGAGAGTTTACGGTTCGAAATTATCGCATCGCCACCACAAACAAACATAATCACCAGGAGATAGCCGTATAGTTCGCCAATAACCAGAAAACAATACAAGATTTTCAAAATCTAATGCAGCTGATGCAAATACAGACAAACTGGAAGCCACAAAATACCAAGCACCAGCTACCCGGTTCTCTCTGTTGCTGGGAAATCCTACAGGTAATGATGACCGCCATAAATTAATTGTCTTTGCTCGCAAGAAATAGCTCGCAGTCTCAGCGAGGAACCACTACCTAATCGCCCCACTGCTCGTTTTCCGCGATTTTCCACTTTCAGCTTGTTGAGACGGCGACCCGCTCATATTCGCCCTGAAACACGTTGAGGGCACCATCACTTCGACATCACCGAAAGAATTGAGTTGTCGTGCTCTGCTGCGTACTTGACATTCAATACGGCGTCAATGTGCCGGTATCGATGAAGTCGTAGGACATGCGCAAGATTGTCATTTCTAGCGACGCAACCAACGTGCAGTCGCTTAAAATTTGCATTTCGCGTCGCCACACCCTCCTGCGTCACTACATTTCGCACGAAACAACAGCCAGATAGGCTTTGAGTCCGACAACCGCATTTCGGTAGCGATATCTGCGTTGAAAACATTGTTAACCTGCCTGGATAAGCAGACATGTTTGACAACAGTGGCCCCGCCACTTTGAAATCGCACACAATCGGGAACAGTTCCGCCTCGTTTCCCCTAGTCGTTGCCCCTCTTCAGTCGCAAAATTATCAGGCAACGCTCCGCCTCTGCGGAGACTCTCGAGCAGCGCTTCGCATCCCTGATTCAGACCCCATGGAGTGATAAATTGGAGCTGCGCTTCGCCTCGTTTCGATTGGAGATACACACCTTCGAACCACTTCAAATTGCGGCAGCACTTCGCCTCGTTGCGTCGGGTGTCCAGGTGCTAAATTATCGGACAGCGCTTCACCTCGTTGCGATTGAGCAATTGGAGATGGCTCCTCCTTGTTTCGTTAGAGTGACCGCCTCACAGAAGTTGTGGTGGTTTGAGCAGCGCTTCGCCTCGTTTTCCAAGGCTTCGAGTGCGGTGTAACTTCACAGCGGCACGATTATCCGCTTGTCTCTGTGCGCCATGTGAGCGAGTGCATCATACCACGCGATGTCGATACATGCTCTTCGAGCTCGTCCAAGGCGGCGAGCCAGACTTCGTTTGAGATGATTCTGCGCAAAAATGGTATTGTGTTCCTAGAGTGCAACGCGGTTGCTTTACAAAAGCTTACCACATATCAAGTTGCAGCAGAAGCGCTATGTACTCGTCATTAATGCAACGAGCTCATCAAAGGCGAATTGGATCGATAGCATTATGAACGATTGCGACTCTTACAGACTTAAAGCCACTGCGACCACCAACACACTAGCTCTCAGTCCAATTAATGTCTACTGGTTCAGTATGGACATCACCCGAGGTAAGGTTGAAGGCAAGAAAATGCTGCAGCTCCATGATCGCTGTAACAGCATCGTCAGCAAGTCGAGCTCGTCGAGGCGTAATCGTCGTTCCAGATGCAGAGAATGCTTCCTCGCTAGGCACCGAAGTAGCCATCACAGCTAGTAATCGCGCGCCATCATCTGAATTCGAGGAAATGATGCAGCTTCGTGCTTCATCCAGTTGCACACAGCTCGACTGCCTGTCTTCAGGTTCATGGACTTATCCTTGTGGTCAAGCCAGCGAGACAACTCACTTGAAAATGACTCACCGCTGCTGTTTGCGTGCTACTCGTGCCCTATGTGCTCATCAATAAGGCTGTACAGCGCGTCCTCGTCTTCAGCTTCTTCTTTCTGCTGCTGGGTTTTCTCCGATTGTTTTCTACGCAGTTCATTTTGCTCATATGGGGCCCGATACACGCGTTCATACTCCGCTTCGACTAGTTTTTTCACTTGCTCGACATTGACGTCAATCTTGACGAGGAACGACTTCGCACGAGGGTCGAGAATGGCAGCAATTTGAGCATCATCGGTTTTGACGACCGGGATATACTCGTCAAGCTTCTTCTTGAACGCGCGAGCAAAATCCTTGGTGTACCACGAGAGAGCAGTCTCCGCCGTCTTCCCCGCATGCTTCAAGACGAGATGGAAGACAACCAACGCTACACCAAAGGTTGGGTAGTTCTTGCCAGACATGAGTGTAGTCGCGCCCTTGATCGGTCTCAGGAAAGCTATGAGCTCATTAAGATAGCCCCAAGTCGTGTCCGGGATGGGAGCAGCGAGACGATCGCCAGGGCTTATTGAAAGGCATTTGTAGCCTTCATGACGGCCACGAATCCGTCGCTGTAACTCACCAATCGCTAGCTTCAGCGAACGAGCTGAAGAAATCATCGTTAAGGTGCTGTTCCACCGTGTCACAACGTCGAGCTCCGGCGATATAAAGGTCACATTGAGTGCCGCACAGACATCAGTCAGCGCCTCAAGTAACGACGGCGACTCCGACAGTTTTTTCAGTATGTCACGGACGACACCAACACTGTCATCCATGATTGGGCATCGTTTAAGCCCTTCTTTGACAGCAAGTTGAAAAACGTGGGCCAGACATCGCACATGAACGACCTTGGCTTGGGATTCGGCAGCTTCCGTAGGCCCTGGAGTCGAGGTGGTACCCGAAGCCGTCCCTGCAAGCTGGTCGTAGCCCACAATCTCCTCCTCCAGTGTTTCGTTGATCTCATCAATCATTGTTCCGTTGTTGGCGGCGTTATCCGTAGTGATCGCCCATAGTTTTGCAAAAGGAGATCCGCTCATCGCTCGAATGGTATCGATCAGATGCTGTGCGATGCGGGGACCAGAATGGGGATACTCCACGCGCGTAAACCCGATCATAACCGACTTAATGACCCACTCGTCGTTGATCCAATGCATGGTCACAACCATGTAGCCTCGTTTTGCCGGTGATGTCCATAAGTCCGTCGTGGCGGATACCCGGCCGTTTTTAACATCTTGAAGAATGCTATGCCGCGACAGCTCCTTTTCGCACCTCCAGCGCGCCATGATCTTCTTTCGAACCGTCTTCCTTGTCGGAGGCACGTAGTCAGGGTGAAGTGTTCTGCAGAAGGAACGAAATTCCTTTTTCTCCACCAGACTCAGGGAAAGCGCGTTCGCTACGATCAAGACCACCAGCTGCTTGTCAGCGGCCGCCTTGTCGAACGTGCGCTGCCGCACGTATCGCTCGAACCCAAACGCGAGCAAGTCCGTCTGGCGGGCGCCTCTCGTGTCCGCCGGAGACGCAGCTTCGTCGCCTCCGTACTCTTCTCCGTGCTGTGTCGCCGAACGTTGTATGAGCCACCGTGTTCCAGACCGGAGCTGAGTCGGTGGAACACAGCAGGCAGGTGAAGGTCCCATCGTTGTTATCGCGAATGAAGGTCCAGATGTCGGAGCGTCGATTACCACGAGCTCGCCTTGGTTCACTGGAGGATGAACTTGCACTTGAATTGTCTTGGGGCTCCATGGAATGAAGGTATGCGGAGAGGTGCGTTAGTGCGAGATGGCAAAGGCGAAACTGCGAGGAAGATTGCTGCGCATGCACTACTTCGCAAGGTCCGGCAGGCCTATGCCGATCTGATCCGATTAAATCGGCCGATTCGATCGACAACTTCAAGCAGACGCCCAACGTGTGCACACCTGATTGGACCAATTGCTTTACTGCGAATCCGCGACGAATCACCGCCCAGTAATGAGGTGCACTGGGATTCCGTACCGGGGCTCAAAAGGTAGCGGTGGCGTGTCCGTTGTGCGGAACGTAAACTGCGTGAGCACCCGGTCACACGCTGGAACGATTTCGCGCAGCTGTAGTGCGTGCCCAGCAGTAGCAGTAGCAGTAGCAACAGCAGCAGCTGCGGCGATGCGTGGGAGGCGCCTACCGAGTTTCAGTCGCGTAACGTGAGCTGGTGGAAGGCTGTGGAGGTGGTGTTGGCGCCGCACACCGCCGAGGCGCAGATTCGGCTGTCGCTGAGCGGATTAAATGTGGTGGTCGAGTTGGTGGACAACAAGTAGAACTACGAGATCTGTGCCAATGATACCGATGTTGTCTCAGGTCCACATGCGATTAAGTCTCAGGCCGATTTCAGCGCGAATCTAGCGCACTTCAAGTCACTGTAATAGATAACACCAGCACTATCGTGAGCAGACTAAAGCCACACATGAACTTTTGCTGTGAAGCGTCGGTTGTACGGATGTCTGTGGTATTTTATAGTTTCGGACATGATAAAATGTATAGGAGATTAGAGTGGAAACATGCTATTGGTCATTTCAGTGGTCGCTTAAAAATTATTCATGTAGTGAATGCGATATCTAGAGAAGCATTTTCTGGAGGTATTACTGCTGTATTTTATATCTTGGTTGTCGGATTGGATCGACCGATCAATCGGATCTAATCGAAATGAATCGAGAATCGGCACTGGCTAATCCGATCGGTCAGAAAGTACATCTCGATCAATCCGATTGGGTCGATTACCCACCCCTAGCTGCAGTACATGTATTGTGGCTTTCATCCGTTTTGGCAAATCGGGTGGTCCAAGATCCGATATATCGGGCCCGATTTGCTGGAGGGCTCCGATTTAGCAGGAGGGGCTGAGGGAAGCAAACTATATCTGGCCCGATTTGCGTCTGGGGGCTGCGAGTTGCGAAGCAGGGGCCAGAAATGCCGCTTTCCGCCGGCAAAAGGGACCGCCGCGAAAACATGTCTGGGGTCCTCTCAGATCGGCGTGGCACGAGGTAGTAGCGTCCGTAGATGATCACACAGGTGATTTAGCTGGCCATAGTGCTACGAAGTAGCTATATACAGTGTACTATTGTCCCCAATGTCTTGCAGTTCTAATGCGTCATGAGAGGTGAGGAGAACTTGGAATGCCTCCCCTCTGAGCCTTATGCTACTAACTCAGGTCAGATATAGCTAAATTGGACTAATCGATCATGTAGGAGCTCCAGTTTATATAAATCAGACTCCGAGATAACACGACAAATCGGGCGGCAAAATAGTTGAAAGCCACAATACATGTATTAATATATGTATCGCCGCGGAAGCTGAGTTCGCTTGCCAACGTGATCGCAACGGCTGCGTTCTTCAGCATGCACCGCGCGCCTTTAATGTTATGGAAGGTATTACACCTTTTGTACCTTCTCAACGGAGCTTTGGCTCGAGCGTGAGCACCTTGCGGACACCTTTTGACTGCTGTAGATCCGTCGCCGCGAACGATCTGAATGTTATGCTTACGCCTTCACAGCCGCTGAATTTCCGTGTGCCTGGCGGTCATATGGGAGCTCCATGAGCAACTTTACGATTTGAAACACACATTCGAACCTTGACCAGGACGTCATCACGGATTTGCTACCCCCGTGCACACGTCTCAGCAACGCCACCACTTGGCGCGGGATCGTGCTACGGTATGTAAAGGGCTAATCTTGTTGTGGTGGACTCGTGATGCACGTGTATGTATTTGTGTCGGCAATCGCCCGCTGCTGCATTGGCACTTCAGATTGTGGAACCTGTAGTACAGTAGTTGGCAAGATCCGGTACAGTAGTAAAATCACTTACATGTATGTTAGTCAAACAAGCTGACAACGAAAGTGCGCGTTATTTCTAAGGGGCCAAACAACCCAATCAAATCAATCTCCAAGTGCACAAGCGCACATCGGCAACAACAACACAGCCTGTCCTGCTTTGGACGTGTACAGTGCAGTACAGACCACGAGCCAGGTAGACTGCCAATAAACTCCCCTTACTTGCATTTTCTGATATCCAACAGAGCTGCGTTAAAACGATGACAAAGTGGCGCTGGGCTAGAGATTTTCGTTCGTGATCGTCCAAAGCTGTGGCAGCTGCTTTCACTGTGGTCCAATCTAGACCTTTCCATTTCAACAACATTGACCACGTACACGCGACTTTCAAATGCATTATTAAGACCGAGTTTGATTGCCATAGTGTTGTGCCAGTGTACTGTATTCCTGTTTATACATCTTGTTTATTCACACGTTAAGGTTGAAACAAGATAAGTCCTAGAAAATATGACAAAACCCAACACGCCTGCAATAATATTCTATCTTCCATCAGGTGGACAGTTTTCCCGCGACCGCGTCGATTCGAGCACAAATGTCTATTCATCAAAAAGGCTCTACAGCAGCTACTTTCTTCGTAGCCGCGACAACTATCGAGACACTCATATGGACAATTCAAAAAGACACAATGAACGTCAACCCAGCCTGCCGACTGTTCCATTGCAGGCTAAACAGGTCTTGCTCATGCACAAGGTGTAGGCTTCCGCACCGATGCACGGCCGCAACCGGGAACCGAATACCGCGGGCGATACGCCTAGCACGTGATGGAGCTGGGCTGGCCGCTACACGAGCCCTTGCTGGACGCGCTCACCGTGACGCCCGAGAACGCCCAGCCCGACACCGCCTTGGGGTTTGCCACGATGTCGTACAGGTTGGTGGCCGTGCCCGACAGACCCGAGATGGTCACGCCCTGGATGGACACGTCGCTGGTGGCCGAGCCCGTGTAGCCGCCCTTGGACTTGCTGTAGTCCGAGTGGATGACGATGGCGTTCTTGACGTTGGTGAGCTTGTTGTTGGTGTACTTGGCGTTGGACACGAGGCCCTTGAGGCCGATGATGGTCTTGATGCGGATGCCGTTGACGCTGTTGACGATGGTGTTGCCGCTGACCGTGAGCCCCGAGACCGTGTCGGACTGGTCGACGGCGTCTCCGCCGAGCGAGCCGATGGAGACGCCGTGGCCGCCGCTGCAGTAGTTGTTGCTGAAGACCGTGTTGGTGCTCGACTGCATGGCGAGGCAGTCGTCCTGGTTGTAGATCTTGTTGCCCGTGATGGTGACGCCGTCGTTCCTGCTGAGGTCAAAGCCGTCCGTGTTCTTGGCCGTGCCGTCGCCTGCGCTCGAGTCGAGCGTGAGGCCGCTGATCGTCACCTGCTGGTTGTCGACAAGGCTGAAGGTGCGGAAGGGCGAGTTCTTGATCGTGAAGCCCGAGAGCGTCGAGCTCGTGACACCGTGCAGGCGGAAGAAAACCGGACGGCTGATGGACGTGCCCTGCTTCCAGTACCAGTCTCCCTGGCCGTCGAGCGTGCCGGAGCCCTTGACGGTCAGGTCGCTCCCGCTGAGCAGCACGAGCGGACCCTCCCGCTGAGCAGCACGAGCGGACCCTCCCACGTCTTGGTGCCGAAGGTGGTGGTGCCCGTGAACTCGATGGTGGCGCCGCTCTTGGTTTTGGTCAGGTCAAGCGTGACGCCGGCAGGGACCGTCAACGATCCGATGGTGACGGAGCTGCAGGAGGAGATGTCGGTGCCGGCCTTGTAGGTGCCGGTAAGGTTGCAGGCGCTGCCGCCGCCACTGCTGGGTTTGGTGGTCGTGCCCGAGTTGTTCGAGCTCCCGCTGCCGCCAGTGGTGGCGGTGCTGCTACCACTGGTACTGGGTTGTTGTTGCTGCTGCTGTTGAGAGCCGCTCTGGGACTGATGGTGGTGGTGACTGGTCTTAGTGCTGCTGCTTCCACTGCCGCTGGGCTGCTGCTGCTGCTGCTGTTGTTGTTGGTCTTGATCCTGCTGCTGAGGGTCTTGTTGGGACTGGTGGTGGTTGCTTTTGCCTTCGGCTTCCATGCGCAGCATGGGCGAGCCGTCGACAGTGGCGGCGAAGAGCGCAATGGCAGCAAGTACGGTGGGGAGGAGCTTCATGGTAACTGGAGCGTCGGGAGACTGGAGGCTGCGGGGCTGCGTCGGTGATTGAGTCAGAAGTGTTCAGGCCGATGCAAATTGCGGAATGAACTCTGTCGTGAAGACCCATGTATTTGCCGGCAGTGGAGACAGCCAACACTGTCTCGGATCTGCGACCATCGGCTTCCTTGTGTTCGCGAGGGCATCTGTCGTTCGGACAGCGCTAAAGCGCACCATAGAGTTGCCAATAGACGCCGGCGGTTTGTTGAAGCGAGCGTCACCCGGCACAACTCGATCCTGTGGAGTGACCGCTGGCCGGCGTTAGCGAGTCGTACAGTATTGCCGAGCTGGTAGACCGGTTCAGGCTGGCGTCGGCGCTCGTTCGTGCGTTGCAGCAATGGTTGCTTCTAAACATATGCTAACGTAGAGGTGATCTCGAATAGTGGCATACGAAATTGCAGGAAGTGCGTCTGCATTTTTTTTCGCGCTTCGGGGCGCTGATTGCTGAAGGTCGTCATTTTGTGGTGGGGCGGAGCCATATTTCGCTGGCACATGTTGACGAGGTTTGTTGAAGATGAAGCACACGCCTCTAGGTTCCGAGCGCCCGGCACATTCGTTCGTTTAGAAGTCCGTGCGTGGCGTCTGAATCGCGAGTACAAGTGTACATGTAAACTTATGCGGGCGACATGGCTATTGCTGTTTGTCGTCATGCAGGATTCTTCCCAAGCAGATGAGTTTAGTGAAGTGACGCCAGAGGCACTCGATCCAGCCAAACATTGGGACTAAGCTTAGATGAACTACCAACAAGTGCTACCATTGTTGGTGAGACGGTGCCCGCGCGTTGACATCAAGCTATTCCTACCATGCGCAGCCTGAATATTGATGCCGTCTATCTTTGAGGCATCCTGTAGCGAGTGAAGGTAGAACGGCTGCTGCCACTAGCCATTGCGCACGCAAGTTGGAGTTTCTGCTATAAGTGCTATGGATACCCGAGAATCTCGATTCGGACTGTATTTGAAGGTACAGCAATTGCTAGTCTACCGTTAATCTTTCGACACTTTCGACACTTTCGACGAAGGTTCGCAGTTAATCGCCATTATTTTGCGATACTGCTCGACTATGATACTTTGAAGATTAATCGCCGTACTTAGTGCCATACAGGCAGGTCTGTATTGTACGAGAACCAATGCAGATATTTCGCAGCTAAGCTTAGCGCTTGAAAAAGCTATCGTACTTTTATTATACGTGTACAGCTCGACAGCAAAAAGCGCTTCCTGCAATTTCGTATGTCAATATTCGAGATCACCTCTACGTTAGCATATGTTTAGAAGCAACCATTGCTGCAACGCACGAACGAGCGCCGACGCCAGCCTGAACCGGTCTACCAGCTCGGCAATACTGTACGACTCGCTAACGCCGGCCAGCGGTCACTCCACAGGATCGAGTTGTGCCGGGCGACGCTCGCTTCAACAAACCGCCGGCGTCTATTGGCAACTCTATGGTGCGCTTTAGCGCTGTCCGAACGACAGATGCCCTCGCGAACACAAGGAAGCCGATGGTCGCAGATCCGAGACAGTGTTGGCTGTCTCCACTGCCGGCAAATACATGGGTCTTCACGACAGAGTTCATTCCGCAATTTGCATCGGCCTGAACACTTCTGACTCAATCACCGACGCAGCCCCGCAGCCTCCAGTCTCCCGACGCTCCAGTTACCATGAAGCTCCTCCCCACCGTACTTGCTGCCATTGCGCTCTTCGCCGCCA
Source organism: Phytophthora sojae (assembly GCF_000149755.1). Lineage (NCBI taxonomy): Eukaryota > Oomycota > Peronosporomycetes > Peronosporales > Peronosporaceae > Phytophthora > Phytophthora sojae. The sequence goes on from NW_009258119.1 coordinate 3,051,300, forward strand.
CTGTCGACGGCTCGCCCATGCTGCGCATGGAAGCCGAAGGCAAAAGCAACCACCACCAGTCCCAACAAGACCCTCAGCAGCAGGATCAAGACCAACAACAACAGCAGCAGCAGCAGCAGCCCAGCGGCAGTGGAAGCAGCAGCACTAAGACCAGTCACCACCACCATCAGTCCCAGAGCGGCTCTCAACAGCAGCAGCAACAACAACCCAGTACCAGTGGTAGCAGCACCGCCACCACTGGCGGCAGCGGGAGCTCGAACAACTCGGGCACGACCACCAAACCCAGCAGTGGCGGCGGCAGCGCCTGCAACCTTACCGGCACCTACAAGGCCGGCACCGACATCTCCTCCTGCAGCTCCGTCACCATCGGATCGTTGACGGTCCCTGCCGGCGTCACGCTTGACCTGACCAAAACCAAGAGCGGCGCCACCATCGAGTTCACGGGCACCACCACCTTCGGCACCAAGACGTGGGAGGGTCCGCTCGTGCTGCTCAGCGGGAGGGTCCGCTCGTGCTGCTCAGCGGGAGCGACCTGACCGTCAAGGGCTCCGGCACGCTCGACGGCCAGGGAGACTGGTACTGGAAGCAGGGCACGTCCATCAGCCGTCCGGTTTTCTTCCGCCTGCACGGTGTCACGAGCTCGACGCTCTCGGGCTTCACGATCAAGAACTCGCCCTTCCGCACCTTCAGCCTTGTCGACAACCAGCAGGTGACGATCAGCGGCCTCACGCTCGACTCGAGCGCAGGCGACGGCACGGCCAAGAACACGGACGGCTTTGACCTCAGCAGGAACGACGGCGTCACCATCACGGGCAACAAGATCTACAACCAGGACGACTGCCTCGCCATGCAGTCGAGCACCAACACGGTCTTCAGCAACAACTACTGCAGCGGCGGCCACGGCGTCTCCATCGGCTCGCTCGGCGGAGACGCCGTCGACCAGTCCGACACGGTCTCGGGGCTCACGGTCAGCGGCAACACCATCGTCAACAGCGTCAACGGCATCCGCATCAAGACCATCATCGGCCTCAAGGGCCTCGTGTCCAACGCCAAGTACACCAACAACAAGCTCACCAACGTCAAGAACGCCATCGTCATCCACTCGGACTACAGCAAGTCCAAGGGCGGCTACACGGGCTCGGCCACCAGCGACGTGTCCATCCAGGGCGTGACCATCTCGGGTCTGTCGGGCACGGCCACCAACCTGTACGACATCGTGGCAAACCCCAAGGCGGTGTCGGGCTGGGCGTTCTCGGGCGTCACGGTGAGCGCGTCCAGCAAGGGCTCGTGTAGCGGCCAGCCCAGCTCCATCACGTGCTAGGCGTATCGCCCGCGGTATTCGGTTCCCGGTTGCGGCCGTGCATCGGTGCGGAAGCCTACACCTTGTGCATGAGCAAGACCTGTTTAGCCTGCGATGGAACAGTCGGCAGGCTGGGTTGACGTTCATTGTGTCTTTTTGAATTGTCCATATGAGTGTCTCGATAGATGTAGCCGCTACGACCGGGTATTTTAGCTGCTTGTAGAATCCACTTGATGAATAGATGGATGCTTTGGATTAATTTGTATTGTTATATCTTTGTTTCTGGGAAACGTACGTGTACAGCAGAGGAGTGACCATCCTACAAGGATATAGCACTGTTCTTGCAACTTCAGCATGTGAGCTGCCTGCCATTTCTATGCGAGGCACCAGCTAACCAAATCGCAGCATCACTGTACACTAACGCTCGTATTGGGCTGTCGATTAACATTTGTTGGTTTGTAGTTTGTGGTTGAGGGGGCAAATTCCGAAGTGAGATTAAATGTTATCGTCTCTCAATCTACTCTCTAGTCTTCCCCTCCTGCTTTCCTTCTTGTTCTCCTTGTGCTCGTTGGTGCCTCTCATCAGACGGATTACTCCCGGGTTCCGATTGACTTGATCTCAGTATACTTGGGTCTCCCTGACCAGCCACTGGTATATCCAGAGCCCGGCTGCCGCCGGCTCTCCCGTCGCCGTCGGATCCTCCGAGTCATCGGCGGATGTGTCCACACGTTCTCCTCGTCCATGTGCATGTATTGGCGGCGCTCCCGAAGACTCATGAAGAAGATTGAGTTGCTCTGTCGGTGTTAATCGACAGAGCAACTCAATTCTGATACCGATACTATAGCTTTGCTCAAACCCCAGGCTGTATTTTTTTAATAGATCCGGTATTTGATGCAGGGAGTGTCCATCTGTCCATCTTTTGGGGGCTAATGCTATTACAACTTCAACGGTTTTCGCACAGGCGCTCTCCACCAGGGTGCTAAACTCAGTACTTATGTGGAAGATTTGAGCTACCCCGTGACACAATTGTTGGCCTCACAAGGTGCCGTGAACTAACGCTAACTACATTAGGAACGCTCAGTGGGTTATCACAACCTCGAAACGTCTTATTTCTGTAAGGTGGTCCGTCTGCGTAAGGATAATGGTATTACATCTTCAACGTTAGTGCATCACACCAGATCACCTAACTTATTGTCGAGGTAGGTAATTTTGTTGAGTCCCGTTGATCCGGCAATGATCTTGATGCGGATATGTACGAACGGTTTTTACTTATTTGCGTCGAGCAGTGAGCCAACGATTGGTCGACAGTGGTGACACCACCTAATAGCAAGCCAATCGGCCAAATCTATCACCACGGTACTGGTATCACATTGTACTTGTCAAAAGAACAGTTTGTTGACGGCGGTTGACAAGGTCGAGCTTCCGACAGCATTATTTGGTTTCAAGTGGCAGTTTAATGTGGAGGAATGAGGTCATGAATCGACCGGGCATAAGTTAATGATCTTCGGAAGAGGCAGACTTTATAGCACCACCTTTGGCAACTTGTTTGAACTATGACCGCGACTGCTCAGCAGCGCTCTCTACTGTAAGAGTAACCTATGAGAGATCATACCACAAGCGTTTGCGTGTTGATGGTGGCGTATGTTTCTAGCTAACCCGATGGCAGGATAGTTTTGAGTCAACTGCGTGGATTTCGTTAGGTTGCAACGCAGGGTTACCATCGGACATCCTATGAGATGCTAACGTTAGAGCCAGCGAGTTTGCACATCTTGCAATACACTCGCGCCTACAAGCAGGAAGTTATGGCGTTCTCGACGTCTGTAGTAAAAGCGCGCCAGGCGTTGCGCGAGTCGCGTCGCGCGACTACCGCTAGGTTGCGCTAATCTACATCTATATGTCACCACGACCAACACGCGCCTTCATTCGGCAACTTGGATTCATGCTCATTCATAAGACGATACTTAACCCCAGAATGCCTATCATAAGACAAAGCGTCTTACGTTTTCCGATCAACGCGTTTTGACTACATCTTGGTTTTAGTATACCAGTGGCTACATTGCATATTGTCTGTCAAAACATAAGACAGTTTGTCGGACACTTGTTTGCGCCATACAATTGGCCAAAAGTGTTCATGTCACAGCGGCATCGTTGCCGCGGACGCGGTGGCAACGTTGAGCGCCGAAACGATGCAGTTGCATGGTGCGGTAGGGTAAGTAGCCTCTTGTTCACACACGAAGCGATGTGCCTGTAGTTGGCCGCTCGCAGCAAGCTTAAATATCGGCAGAATGACTGCACGAACGCGTGCATGCAGTCCGTGGAGCTGTTCCACTCAGAGGTGCAGCCGTTGTAGGGCATGGAGTTACGATGAAGTTGGCAGACGTAAACTAAGAGGGACAAATAGCTCGTAACGGTACTACATGTACATTTTAATGTAGTAAATTTTATGCTTGAGCGTACATCATAGTAGTTGTGAAGGCGTGGCAGCCAGGGAACGGTGTTGCCAGTGGGCTTCCCGAGATCTTTCAACCCCCTCTTACCTAATCATTACAGTCCAGCAACAAAATGCAACCACGTACTCTGCAACGGCGATAATACCTAGATCTTATACCTACGACGCTGAGGTGCGGAGGAGCTCCACACTGCTGCGCGGGCGCTCGGCGCGCGCCATATCGCTGCTGGGCTCGACCTTCGGCATCGGCGAGTTACTCGGTATCTCCTGCAACTAAGCCACTGCCTGCAGCCATGCTTTTTGTCGATGCTACAGCGTAGACTGGTTTGCGTATGCGCGTTCTATCCGAATCTCCATCTTCTATGCAGTGTTAGTACTTTACTGTAGAAAGGAGAGTTGGCGTGGTGGGGTGAACGACAACAGTCGTTCACCCCAGTAAAGCGAAGAAACATTGCTCCACTACGGGAACAAACGGTCGCATGATAACTGTGCTATGATGTCCTTACATTCCATTCCTGGCAAGTATATTTAAATCTTCTAGCAGGAGGTTAGTGCATGGCGTCAGGATCAAAGGCCCGGACATTTCAAGGGGCATTTTTCAAGTGCGCTGCCTCTAGTAAAGGGGGGGAAATGCGCACACAGATAAATCAGTCCAATTTACGAGCCGAGATGCAGCAACACTCGAGACTACATAATACAATATTAACCAATGAAATTGCTACATTTGATTTGTCGTCAAACTGTCTTACGAATGCTCGACACAAGTGAGTGTTGTTTGCGGCAGACACCTACAGTATTATCGTTCATACTTCGAAAGGCTATTTGAGCACAAGCCGTTTGAGGCTGTGCGCGTCCCAGCCGCGCAATTCGGAGAAAACACTTGTTGCGCGTGAAAGTTGACCTTGAGGATCGCTTCAGAAATATCATTTTCAAGGAAACGTTGTATGCTGCCAGAGCTGATTGGCTGTGCCAGGGCGGGTCTACGATCCCTGCGATTTTGCTCGCTTGTGGCGTTTGGCCACCGCTTGACCAACCGCCCGCTGCCGATGGATACGAAGTGTGTGCGATCGAGCCGCGGCGGCCGGCGGCAACACGATCCATCATCTGGTACGACCGAGTGGCCCTCTCATAGCACTCGGCGAGTGCTATGAGAGGGCTCCCCCGTTTCCTTGATCCGGATCGAACACCGCAGAGAACTAATGCCCCTGGCTCAAGCCTAACGTTTACTCTGATCCCTAAAGAGCCACCCGTATTGTTGTACTGGTAGCTCGTATTTGATGAAGCTCGACCATCGACTTCAGTTTCCAATTTGCCTCCAGTGGAGCAACACCAACAACCAACCCGGGCGCTACTAACGTTAGCTACAAGCAACCGCACGACGACAATGAAGCTTCTCCCTACCGTGCTTCCTGCCTTCGCGCTCTTTGCCGTCACCGTCGACGGATCATCCATGCTGCGCATGGAGGCCGAGGGCAAGAAACACAAGCACATGACCGCCGCGCCGGTCGCGCAGACTGATAACAACAACGCCCAGAGTCAGGACCAGGACCAGTAGCAAGACCAAACCCAACAGCAAGACCAAAGCCAGCAGCAGACCCAACAGCAGCTGCCGGAGTAGCAGTGGCAGCCACGCCGGCAGTGCCGCTGCCGGTGTCAGCTCCACCACGACGGCCCCTGCTACCAACACTGGTAGCGGCAGCACCACCAACGCTGGCACTACCACCAAACCCAGCACCAGTGGCAGTTCGTGCAATCTCACCGGCACCTACAAGGCCGGCACCGACATCTCCTCCTGCGGCTTCATCACCATCGGCTCGCTGTCCGTTCCTGCCGGTGTCACGCTCGACCTGAGCAAGGCCAAGAAGGGCGCTACCATCGAGTTTGTTGGCACCACCACCTTCGGAACGCAGAAGTGGGCTGGTCCGCTTGTGCTACTCGGCCGAAGTGACCTGACTGTCAAGGGCTCCGGTACGCTGGACGGCCAAGGTGCCTGGTACTGGCAGCAGGGCCAGTCGATCACGCGCCCGGTCTTCTTCCGCCTTGAAAACGTTGCCAACTCGCAGCTCTCGGACTTCACGATCAAGAACTCGCCCTTCCGCACCTTTAGCCTTGTCGACAACCAGCAGGTGACGGTCAGCGGCCTCTTACTTGACTCTCGCGCTGGTGACGGTCTTGCTAAGAACACGGACGGCTTTGACCTCAGCAGGAACGACGGCGTCACCATCACGGGCAACAAGATCTACAACCAGGACGATTGTCTGGCCATGCAGTCGAGCACCAACACGATCTTCAGCAACAACTACTGCTGCGGTGGCCACGGCGTCTCTATCGGCTCGCTCGGTGGCACCGCTGTTAACCAGGGTTCCACGGTGCAGGGCCTGACCGTCCAGAACAATACCATCGTCAATAGCGACAACGGCATTCGCATCAAGACCATCATCGGTCTCAAGGGCCTCGTGTCGGACGTCAAGTACGTGCAGAACAAGCTTTCGAACGTTAAGAACGCCATCGTCATGCACTCGGACTACAGCAAGGCCAAGGGCGGCTACACGGGTTCCCCCACGAGCCAGGTGTCGATCCAGGGCGTGACCATCTCGGGTCTGACGGGCTCGGCCGCTAACCTGTACGATATCTGTGCGAACTCGAAGGTGGTCTCGGACTGGACGTTCTCGGGAATCGAAGTGAGCGCGTCCGTGACGGGCAAGGCGACTGGCCAGCCCAATAGCATTGACGTGTAGATCTAGATGCTGTGGTTTCTGCTCTTGTGTTTAGATTGGCGTCCCAGTGGCCGACGTGAAGGTCTTAGAGAGTGTGTGGGGACCAGTGCCAAATCGATAAATTTGATGTAAGCTTGCTCATGCTTTCGGGAAATTAACGGAGTTCTTTTCGTGCCGTTTGAATACTGTTGCATTTTCATGCGTTGACAAGCCAAAAGAACGCCTGCCTCTGTTCTTGATGAAAAAGTTCAAGCAAGTTGAAGTTGCAATATATTTGTATGATCAGTCAGATGGACACTTCTTGCAGAAAATGCCTACTAGAACATGATATTGCGTGAGCCTTGGCGTACATGTGCAGAAGGAACGAAATCCACTGTTCCCTCCTCACACACTATGGACTGTACTTCGGATATGTGATGCAACAACGGAACGTAAGGCCGAGCTCGAACTGAACGTTTTTCTACTAAAATCATATACAACGAGCTTTCAACCTATGCAGAGTCTCACTTGCAACTACTTTTGGCCCTTTATCACGTTGTATCCCAGCGTACTCATTTTAAGCACGACCAAGATTGAGTGGAGCTATCCGAGCACGTCGGTACCCTCACTACTTACTGACCGTAACTAGCAAGCGTACAGTAGTGGTATAACAATAAGTTTCTAGTACATCGAAGTACTTGCTCAGGCGCACGCACAGAGTGGTGTGTGGAGTTTTGGACCAGTCAACGGACACATCAGACTAAGGACGACGCCGACATTGACAGCTCGACCGAAACTACGTCAACACTACATCTACGTATCGCCGCCGCGTCAACGGCGACAACGCATAATCAGCGTCAGTGATTGGTGCTGCGGATGAGTAGTTTCCACCGCAGTGCAACGGAGGTCGGAAACGCGTTTTTCGGGTTCGACGTAAAAGAAGGCCATGTACAACGACTTCAACACACAAGATCGCATCAGGGAACGAGTCCGACAAGATGCCAAGCTCCTTCCCAAGGACGACGAGTCCATGATGCTGTTAACGGCCTCCTCGGGCTTGTTTTGTCCGTCTTGTCCCAGCGACCTGACCAACGGAAGTCTAAATCTGGGTGCACGGTTCAAGCGGTCGAGAGGGTCGAGTAGGTGAGCTGCTTCATTCGGTCTTTCGCTCAGCGCTGAGCGATTCGACCATGTGCGCTCGCAAGTAGGCGACGCAGAATTTTAACCCACCCACCATTCCCGAGGGGGTGCCTCGGCTTGCTTGCGGTTCAAGCCGCACCGATGCTAGCCACATTAACTGAAAATGAAGCAGCTCTAGCCCCACATGGATTCTTGCACAAGAGTGGAAAGCTGGAGGGAGCTGCCACAGGGCGCCCTCTTTGTAAGGCAAGTAGTACAGTAGAAAGAGATTTTATTTGGCTTTGACCATTAAAATCGTGATGGTGGTCTTAAGTTTTTTTCTGCTACAGCTATCTTTTTCGTGTTCTTGACGGCGTCTCGTTCTGTTGGTGATCTCTGATTCACGCGGGGCTCTTATCGATACTCTGGATACATTAGTAAGGCAAGTAGCTATTGCAGCTGAATGACCTCACTTCACAACTTACGCAACGTCATATGGTGCCAACGCGAACGTTTTGATAGCTCGACGTCGAGACACGTACACGTACGACGACGTCCAAGTCTTAGAATGCATAGAATCGGCACAATCGCGACAGCACGGCGCGCGCGACTACAGTACTGTAACACCGTTTCACGTGTATCTTACTTAGATCGAAGCGTTGTAGGCGGAGAATGCAGTACAGGGCCTATTATTACTGTTGACAGATCCACACAGCCTTAATACGGTAGCACACAACGCTTAGCCATGCGACCTATACAGTACAGTAGTGGGAGAGCTTCCTAGCGTTGCAAGTATTAATACATGTATCTGCAAAAGACTGAGTAAACAATGCGGCGACGACCAGATAAGTCGTGACTGACACGGCCACAACGTGTATACATTTCGCTACTACGGCAAGTTCGTGCCTTGACTGCGCGATTCGAAGAAAACACTTGTTGCCCTTACAAATTGTCCTCCGTTACGCGAACGACACGGCGCGCTGGTTCAACGCCGGCGCTGACTTGATACAGTATGCTCATGTGGGCTCGATCATGGATCGCATGGCTCGACCAAATACATGTACTGCACATGTGGCAGTGGACACGATCGACCACCGGTAACCTGACCTTGTTTTTGGTTCGAGAGGTGTCAAAGAGGGTGCCCGCTTCGTTGAGCCGGAGCCCGCTTCAGGTCAAAACGGCGTGCCCTGGCTCAACTGGACGCTTACCCTGTATTTCAAGGAGGCTCCGTAGTGGAAGCCCGATTCGGTCAAGCTCGACCGGTGATCTCATTTTCAATTTTGCCTCCAGCGGAGCAACAGCAGCACCTGACACGGCCACACCTGAGCTACAAAGCCCACGACGACGATGAAGCTTCTCTCCGCCGCGTTCGCTGCCTTCGCGCTCCTCGCCACGACCGTTAACGGCTCGCCCATGCTGCGCGAGGGCGGAAAGGGTGGCCTCCCGAAGCAGGGCCAGCAACAGCAGGGTAGCAGTAGCTCGTGCAACCTCACTGGTACCTACGAGAAGGGCACGGACGTCTCGTCCTGCAGCGCCATTACCATCGGGGGACTGACGGTGCCTGCTGGCGTCACGCTCGACCTGAGCAATGTCAAGGACGGAGCCACCATCACCTTCACTGGCACCGCCACGTTCGGCACGCAGAAGTGGGTTGGTCCCCTCGTGCTGCTGAGCGGCAACGACCTCACGGTTAAGGGCTCCGGCACCCTCGATGGCCAGGGAGCCTGGTACTGGAAGCAGGGCCAGTCGATCACCCGCCCGGTCTTCTTCCGTCTCCAGAACGTCGTTGGCTCGACGCTCTCGGGCTTCACGCTCAAGAACTCGCCCTTCCGCACCTTCAGCCTTGTCACGAACCAGCAGACGACGATCAGCGGACTCACGCTCGACTCTCGCGATGGCAACGGCATCGCCAAGAACACGGATGGCTTCGACCTGACCAAGAACGACCACATCACGATCACGGGCAACAAGATCTACAACCAGGACGACTGTCTGGCCATGCAGTCGAGCACCAACACGATCTTCAGCAACAACTACTGCTGCGGTGGCCACGGCATCTCGATCGGCTCGCTCGGCGGCAACTCCGTGGACCAGTCCTCGACGGTTCAGGGCCTCACTGTCGAGGGCAACACGATTGAGGACAGCGACAACGGTCTCCGTATCAAGACCATCATCGGAATGCAGGGCCTCGTGTCGGACGTCAAGTACGTGCAGAACACACTGTCGAACGTCAAGAACGCCATCGTCATGCACTCGGACTACAGCAAGTCCAAGGGCGGCTACACGGGCTCTCCCACTAGCTCCGTGGCGATCCAGGGTGTGACCATCTCGGGTCTGACGGGTTCGGCCACCAACCTGTACGACATCGTGGCGAACCCGAAGACCGTGTCGGGCTGGTCGTTCTCGGGCATTAAGGTGAGCGCGTCGGTCAAGGGCAAGGTGGCTGGTGCGCCTAACAGCGTTGCCGTGTAGATGCTCTCGTTTCTAGTAGTGTGCTAAGATTGGCGTCCCAGTGGCCGACAGGATGGCCGATAGAGTGCTGGGGCATTTGCCAATTCGATAAATTCGATGGAAGTTTGTTTTTGTTTTTGAAATTCTATTGCATATGCCTCAAAAGTGCAGTGTCCACATGGTCTTGTAGCTGTTCGTACATGTACAGGTACCACGTTCGCGGCCAAGACGCATGCGCTTCGCTTGCAGCATGGACAGAAGTTGAAGTAAACACCTAGGATTCTCTGGCAGGGACCATGCAGCCTGCGTGGATTACATACAAAAAGTTGAAGTAGTCAAATAGACAACTGTGATCATCATCATCAAAAAAAGTTGAAGTGACTGGAATCCCCAGAGGACCGTACAGTACGGTACGAGTGTGGTGCAAGAGCAAGAGATGCAGCTGGCTGACAGCGAAGATCGCTGAACTGTGGCTATCTTAGCAGCATGTCTGGTCCACGTCGGTCATATCGATAGAACCTGCGTTGCTGCTGGATTAACGTATCTTACCCATGTCGCCGCTCGCGACTTCAGTCATGCGATGTACAACAATTACGATTCATGTTCTTTCGTAAGACGATACTTAGCCCCAGAGAGCCTACCGTAAGACAAAGCGTCTTACGTTTTGCAATCAACGCATTTTGGCTACATCTTGGTTTTAGTATACCAGTGGCTACATTGTATTTTGTCCGTCAAAACGTAAGACAGTTTGTCGGACAACAATTTGCACCATGCGATTGGCCAAAACTTTCTGCACGAAAGAGGGTAGTGTCGTTGCGTGCGTTCCTCCGTTGAGCATGTAGGAACCCGAGGACAACCGCTTTGCCGTTTTTGAATTGCTCGTGCCACCTACAGTCGAGCCGACGAAATAAGGCGCTCACAAGCACGAACATGTAGTCGGTAGTGCGGCCCTACTGCTGACTACAATGTACACGCTTGTTTGAGAATGGTTAAGAAATAAATGCACCCGAACCATTAGCCCAGCTTGACAAACAAAACGTTCAGGGCTTTATAGTGAATTCTAGTTAATGCATAACCAAATAGAGCCCCTCTTCCTCCGGTAGTGCGGCCCACGAACCCTGTCGTGTCCTCTGAGGACGCCTCCGAGCGAAACAATGCACGACGAGCGCGCACACATGCTCCGCACCGAGGCGTTGTCGGAGGACGCGAGGGAGTAAACATTCAATACATTATGGGATCTTACCAAAGCCATGAAATGAACTGTTTTGTAGTAGCAACAAGGCAGCGTCAGCCAGTCTTGGTATTTGTATTTGTTGCGGCTTGCTTGGCTGCCTTACTCCCGGAGGCGCACACTGCTGCAGCTCCACCTACGTCGGTAGTGGACACCTCCGACCTCACCCGCGGCCACGTGTAGGCAAGCTGTTGGTGGTGTCGCAAACGACGTGAGGGCCTCTAAGAGTCAAATGAGCGGCGAAACTTCTCGGGAATACATGCAAAATGCCAAAGCTAATGTAATTGATCAGCCCGGCTGAAGGCGCTTACCAGTTTGCTCGGCTTGCTACTGTAGTAGTAGGAAATCTAAACGATCTAAGCTCGCCGTGGTGTTTTAAATATGTAGAGGGAGTTTGTTGGTGTCGCAGCGCTCCTCCGCACAGTTCTATCGAACCGCCAATCATTACTACCACTACTATGCTGCGCCCGATATTAGTCAGGATACGAAGTGCAACGAAATGCATCAAAAAGAGTAACGCGGGCCTTCCTAGCAGAGCCTCTGCGCCTGGCAGTGCCAACAGAATTGGCAAGTCGTACTATTCGCCAATCAAATCACTAGATTTGATTTGTCGTCAAACTGTCTTACGAATGCTTGACACAAGTGATTGCTGTCTTGATGCAGCCTGGCCACCGCCCGAGCGCCGTACGGTACATGTACATCCATGGTGCTGGTACAGGATTTCCAAGATACTCTTTGGTACAGTACTACAAATGGATAGCTTACGGTACCTTTGTGGGGCACACACGAAGAATCGATAAAACACAAGGCCTTTACACTGTGTGAGCATCTGGTCCTCGACCAAACGAAACGTGTGCACCATCAGGTTACCCAGAACCTCACGTCAGGAGCCAAATGTCAGCAAAATAAGTGCACACTTGTGCACTTATTTTGCTGACATTTGGCACTGCACAGACGACGCCAACCTTGCAGATTTGAGCAGGTCGTCGTGCTCTGTGAGTCGCCTCTATAATAATAGTCCATTGCCAATGCGCTGGAGGACAATGGACCGTTGTCCAAACCCAGCGCGCTTCACTCAGATCCACACACCCTTTTGACCCGCTAACATGAGCACCAGCTTAGACACCCAGATGATGTGAAATTTAGCCGGTACCTGCAACCTGTACTTGTAATGTACAGTGCGGTACATAGTAGCATATCAATCCGTACGGTACCGGCCTGTATTGTGTACCAATTGCGCTGCAATGCAGAGCCCTCTGCGGAATCCTGGCGGGTGAATCTGGTGTGTACACGATGAGCACGCGCGGTTTGACGACACGAAATGTGCCGTGATTAAAACCTGGCGAAAGCGGCGCGCACACTACATAATACTGGTACGGCGGTTTATCTACTAGACTATTGTACATTGTAAGTCTTCGTTTGCTAAAATTATTCGATGACCAGGGCTTGGCACGGGTGCCACAGTTCTTCTTCGAAAGGTTAGTCAGTTAGCGTTAAGGGCTTTTAAGCCCGGTATCGTCGATTCTATGACCCGCTGGCATTGCTGTACAGCCATGAAACTGTAGCGGCAGTTCCAGCTGCCCCCATTCGATGAGAACATGTGCTGTTGTAAAAGCCGGTGTACTGTACGCCGTGCCTGCTGTTGTCTGCCTAAACTCCAGTGTGAGCTTTGTTTTGCCGCTGCCAGCTCTGCGTTTTTGTCCGATACAGTAAAGTACCCGCCAGCATACAGACAACGACTTACAAAGCCGGTAGACACAAAAAGCCGGCAGACGAAGTCAAGCAAAGCTTAACACAAGCAAACCATCCAATCAGATTCAATCAAATGACTTCATCTTTGTATACCATCTGGTTTTGTGTACTTTATATGCTTTCTTGTGTACTTTATGCAGCACACCGTGTGTTTTATGACAGTTTAACAGATTTGACGGGAAGGAATTTATCGTTGTTTTTATATAGGAGGATGGCATTAAGCATGCCGGCTTTGTAAGTCGTTGTCTGTAGTTCGAAGCCTCCCGTTCCATACAAATTCATAAATAAATCTTGGGCATCGATTCGATTAATGCATCTCGATATTTGATTGGTTAGTCTCTATATTGATTAAAATGCATATGGTGCCCGTCAAGCATGCGTGCTTGCTTGCAGTGCTGAACCACAGCCCACATCGAACTACTACTAAGTAATGGTTTACTCTATGAACTGAAGGGGCACTCGAAACACAGCTCGGTGCAGGTGGACCACTGCCCTCAGTTTTCATTTTGCGCGCACCTGCAAGAAACCTCCAATCTCCAGTCCAAGGTTTCACAGCATGAAGTTCTTCACCACTGCGCTCGCCGTGTTTGCGCTCCTCGCTACGACTGCCAACGGCTCGCCTATGCTCCGCATGGAGGCCGAAGGCAAAAAGAGCAAGACCAAGACACCGGAGCCAATTCTTCAGTTGGAAGACCCGGACCAAACGCAGCAGCAAGACCAGACCGAGCAGCAAGATCAGACTGAGCAGCAGGACCCAACCCAGCAGCAGTCGCCCACGACCAAGACGAGCAGCGGCTGCCACCTCACAGGCACCTATAAGAAGGGCACCAACATCGCGTCGTGCAGCTCCATCGTGGTGGACTCGCTGACTGTCCCCGCCGGTGTGACGCTGGACCTGAGCGCGGCCAAAAAGGGTGCGGTCATTGAGTTCGTGGGCACCACGACGTTCGGCACGCTCAAGTGGGAGGGTCCACTGGTGCGCGTGAGCGGCAGTGACCTGACGGTCACCGGCTCCGGCACGCTGGACGGCAATGGCGCCTGGTACTGGAAGCAGGGTCAGTCGATCACGCGCCCCGTGTTCTTCAAGCTGCAGAACGTCATGAGTTCAACGGTCTCAAAGTTCACCATCAAGAACATGCCGTTCCGCACGTTCAGCATTGTGACGTCCAAGGACACGACCCTAACCGGCCTTACGATCGACAACCGCGCTGGCAATGGTATCGCCAAGAACACGGACGGCTTTGGTCTGACCAAGAATGACCACATCACGATCACCGGCAACACCATCTACAACCAGGACGACTGCCTCGCTATGCAGTCCAGTACTAACACATTCTTCACCAACAACCGCTGCTACGGCAGCCACGGCATCTCGGTCGGATCGCTTGGTGGCAACACTGTTGACCAGTCTACTACGGTTCAGGGCCTCACTGTCGAGGGCAACACCATCGTGGACAGCGACAACGGTCTCCGCATCAAGACCATCATCGGTCTCAAGGGTCTCGTTACTGATGTCAAGTACGTGGACAACGAGCTTTCCAACGTGAAAAACGCAATCGTGATCCGCTCGGACTACAGCAAGCAGAAGGGCGGTTACACGGGCTCCCCCACAAGCCAGGTTCTGATTAAGGACGTGACGGTCTCGGGCCTCACGGGTTCGGCTAAGAATCTGTACGACATCATGGCGAACCCGAAGGTGGTGTCTGGCTGGTCCTTCTCGGGTATCGACGTGACCGCGTCGGTTAAGGGCAAACTGGCTGGCGCGCCCAACAGCCTGAGCGTGTAAAAACACTGGTTCGGTGTTACTAGTTGGCGATCGCAGCATGCCTGAGTCTACATGCAGCTACTACAGTTTAAAAAAAAAATCGTTGTTTGCCCTTTGACTACAAGTACATGTAATACATGTACTGTACGTAAAATTTGACACTCCAACCTGTAAGGGGCTGGTCGCGCTGGCTGGTGCTGGTTCTCGGTCGGGACGGCAAGCGGTATGCGAAATGATATCGTATTATTTTTGCTCACTTTGGACATAACCATGACGATTCGTCGAAAACCCGGGAACTCGACCCGCTTGCTGGTTCCCGGGTTCTCTGCGAATTGCAATGGTTATGTCCAAAATGAGCAAAAATAATATAGAAGTGAAAACTCGAGGCCGACTTAGTAGTTCACCTACCCCTTCCCATCTCTGGAACACCCGACCGAGAACCAGCACCAGCCAGCGCGACCAGCCCCTAAGCGGTCGCTGCCGAAGTAGATCGCGCTTCGCCGATCTTTCGGTGCTATTTGAGCGGCGTCAACCCCCTGAAAACTGACTATTCGCTATCGGGGCTGACGCCATCCATGCATGGGCACACTGTATTAAGCGTCTGGTGAGTTCTGTTGACTACGCTATGTGGGCAAGACCCAACCTGGTGGTCTGCTCCGTCGTCTCATGCTCGTACCCCTCCAGCTTCATCTAGGATTCGCTCCAAAGCGCGAACCCTCTTTCCCACCATAGCCTTCTCCACAGCAGTATAGTCTCAGCATCAAGACCCTCGTCGCCATCTCCGCCACCACTGCATCGCCGATGAGACGCCAGCCAAACAAGCCGTACAGAAGTAACATTTTATCGGGTTTATATACCGCCACTGACTCAGTGGCGGCGTCGGTGTTTTAAGCAACGCGACAGGCAGCGCAGCTATCAACTTCTTTGGTGTCATGAAGTCCGGCACATCCATGGGAGGTTCAGGAACAACTGAAGCTGCGCATCTCAGGCACTCTCAATGGCCAAGACGCTTGAGCAGGGAATGAACATATAACTTCCGTCGTCTTCTGCATGCTCGAGACCATCTCTTCTACCGTATCCGGATTAGCGCTGACGAACATCCCGTCCCCCTTTGCACAGTCAACTCTGAGGATACCACGAGCAGCAGCTCGAACTACGGCAAGACTCTGACAAAGAATATACTTCTGAAGTACGGAAGGCTTCTACAGCAGTTGAGCTGAAACGACGGCCTCGTGATCACGAGCAACACCTGGGCGATTACAGTACTCGCCATGCGGAATGCTCACCTGAACAGAGCAACAGGATTGTCGGCAGGTACAATGACCCCGCGTACTCGACGAGTGTGGGAGAAGGAACAACGAGTACTTAAGTATGGGATCGCGGAGGGCGTCACGTACACGAACTACATGATTTCAAGCGTGAAAACTGTCATCGTGATCCACAGTAGGTTGGAGATGGCTCCATGGCGACGCAAATAGCAAGATACGATCCCGATGGCACTCACTCACTTCACCAAACTACTCAATTCTAAGCGCATTCATGCCAAGCACACTACAACCGTCTTGGCAGCCCATGACGGCAATTCGCTCACGATTCGAGGACTCTATAGTTTCTCGTTAAACGTAAATAGAGGACCTCTTAACGCTAAAAAAACGACGGCAATTGGCTCAGTAGTCTACGTTACTCGACACACCGCAAAATGTGCCGCCGAGCCGTTGACGCGAGTTATTGAGAACGGTCACCTAGCGTCTTTGTCATAGCCATCATACAAAACTCTTGAGTATTGGGACAAATCAACTAACAGCGCATTCTATTGAGCAAATACGCAATAGTCTGCAAGCAGAATCTAATTCGGCGCCTTTCCCTTATTATCAATGTCTTCGTCTGTTTTAAGAGTCCGATGGTTCCTTTACATTTTACTCGCGATACCTACTCAATGGATGGTTCCTCCTTTTTAAATAAAACTAATTATTATATTTATACTCCAGGTGCTATTTTAATATATATTTTAAAAATAGTCCCAGGAGTATCATTATTTGAGCTCCGTACAACCATCATCGCTATCTCCAGCCAGGACCTAGTGCAAATTCTTAACCACTCATGCCTCTGCTTTCGTGTCTTACCCGACTTTGATATTGGGCAAACAATCGTACCTACCTCCCCTGCGCGCTGTGATATTGTACCCGATCGACGCTGTCATGATGGTAATCAATGTGCGGTGATGTACGAGACAACGGCGACGTCATGACAGAGTTCGGATCATTGAATGAAGCCATGATCAAGCTTCCCTTCCTGCACGCTGCACAACCTCGTCAAAGAACTAAGAACGAAAAGCAAATGTGCAGAGATGCATTAAGCCCCCGTAACTAAAATATCATCACCAATTATATTCTATAAAGATTATAATATAGTTTTGAATATATAGTGATATTTCATATGTGACAGTTACTTCAGTAAGTTAGAGAGAAAACTAGTATCTCATATTTATAAAACAATTATGATATATATGCGGGAAATTATTATTGTATGTATTCAATTTTACTATTTTCCTTTAGCAATATGTATTTAAAATACTTAGTATTATTGTGCTTTGCAATGATTTTGGCAATATGAGGCGAGATTTGCTGTATTTATAGCGACCACCTGCTAGATTTACGATAAATCGAGGTGCATAAATGGGTGGAGGCCTAGAATTACGCTAAAAGCGCCACAATTGCACTTTTGAAAGTGCAATTGTGGCTGTGCAGCTGCAATTCTGTCGGTTTTTATTCACAAGCACCTACACACACGGCAATTATGCATAAGAGGGTGGATATGCTGGGGATCATGGACGGTGGTGTACTGGGCCAATGCATGGCTGCTGAGAGGCCCTCCCAAGTCGATATATATATGAGGAGGTGGATTTATCCATAATTTTAGCAGGTCGTGTATCTTCTTTCAGACATATTTTGGAGCAGGCTTTGCCATATTTAGCGTCTAAAATGGTCGGCAAAATAACTGCAAAGCACAATATGAGCATTTATAGATCCTTTTATTTTTGTTGCGGTTATTGCTGGGAGCACTTGGGCCGAGCACTGCATCAACCCCGCTTACCGAGCATTCATTAACACATCCTATATATGCACTTCGTAATTGGGCATCCCATGACGGTATCGCCCCACGACTGCGCAAGTAGATCAATAATAAATGTCGCGTTATTAAACAATGCTCTCTCTAGTTTCTAGAAGAAACTTTCATCCGACAAATAATGTATTCGTAAGAAAATACTTTGAATGACAACCATACAAGTCTCAAGTCCGCTCCTCTTTTACTGGAGAGCCAGCATAGCGTGTACTTTCCGATTATGACGTAGCTGCACAACACTCGTAGCGACAACAAAAAGCAGTGGTGTCAATGCAGCCTCCACGTAAGCACCACTACAGTACTTATTAATCTGAACCCCTTTCCTAGGTTTCACACTACACTACGACTGCATGCTCCTACATTTATGGGGCTGATGCGTGGCGAGGCCAGCCCTGCAAAGCACTTTCAAGGTAGTGTCCATGCTTACTCGTGCTCCACGTGCAGTACACTGTTGTTGCCGTTGCAGCTCGCTCACGGCGATAAATTTAGGATAGTTCGTTGGCACGAACGAGCTGAGGCGGTGCCTGCTTCTGTCAAAACATGTGCTGCAGCGTTGCATTAATTTAGAATATTCAATGTTGGTTCGGTGTACAACGTTGCTGCTGCGTTTCTTGGTGTTGTAAGGCTACAGTCCGTACTATGGCGCCCAGAGGCACAGCGTCTCAAAAGGTGTCTTTCTTATGCCGGCGTCGAGTTGAACGGGCGGCGACATATGCACACAGTAAGCGCATCGGCTCAGCCTTCTTCAACCCTTACCAGATCCTCGAATTACGTATTTACATCCCTGGCCGAAGGAGCAGCACGAACCAGTCAACGGCAGCTAACTTTAGCAGTCGGCAGTGGGCATTCCTAGTCCTCACTTTCGAATTTGCCTCAAGTGAAGCACATCAAGACAGCCACGGAGCCACAAACCAAGCTCCATTCATGAAGCTCATCTCCGCAGCGTTCGCGACGTTCGCTCTCATTGCGGCTACTGTTAATGGCTCGCCCATGGTGCGCCAAGAAGCTGAGGGCAACCCAGCTCAGCAGCAGCAGAAAAGCAGCAGCAGCACGTGCAGCCTCACTGGTACCTACAAGAAGGGCACGGACATTTCGTCCTGCAACACCGTTACTATCGGAAACCTCAACGTCCCTGCTGGTGTGACGCTGGATCTGAGCAGGGCCAAGAACGGAGCTACCATTCAGTTTACGGGCACCACCACTTTCGGAACGCTCAGTGGAACGGACCGCTCGTGACGCTTAGTGGAACCGACCTCACGGTTAAGGGCAACGGCAAGCTTGACGGCCAAGGTGCTTGGTACTGGAAGCAGGGCCAGTCGATCACCCGCCCGGTTTTCTTCCAGGTGCACAAGGTCATCCACTCGACGCTGTCGGGCTTCACCATCCAGAAAATGCCCTACCGCACGTTCAGTATTGTGGACTCGCTGTACACGACGCTTACTGGTCTCACGCTGGACTCGAGGGCTGGCAACGGTATCGCCACGAACACGGACGGCTTTGACCTGAGCTGCAACGACCACATCACGATCACGGGCAACAAGATCTACAACCAGGACGACTTCCTGGCCATGCAGTCCAGCACCAACACTATCTTCAGCAACAACTACTGCTACGGCAGCCACGGTATCTCCGTCGGATCGCTTGGTGGCAACTCGGTCGACAAGACAACTGTCTGACTGTGCAGGGCAACCACATCCAGGACAGCGACAACGGTCTCCGCATCAAGACTATCATCGGCCTCAAGGGTCTCGTTTCCGACGTGAAGTTCATTAACAACCACCTGTCGAACGTCCGCTACGGCGTCGTCGTGCACTCGGACTACAGCAAGCAGAGGGGAGGCTACACTGGTGCAGTCACCAGCCAGGCGCAGATTACGGGCGTGACGGTGTCTGGCCTCACGGGTACTGCTACGAACCTGTACGACATCGTGGTGAACCCTAAGGCCGTTTCTGCTTGGAAGTTCTCGGGTATCCAAGTGAATGCGGCCGCCAAGGGCAAGGTGAACGGTGCGCCTAACAGTGTCGCCATTTAGAAGCGCATTATATCCGCCACGTACAGTGGCGGCCCTGCAGTCTACCAGAAGACTGACAATTGAGTAATTACACCAGACCAAATAGAACATTCGATGTTGATTAAAGTTATTGTGCTTCTTAGCCCAACATACTCATAATGAAACTCCAAAACCCGTGTATGTGTCGCTACAAGACCCCAAATCAGCGTCGGATTCATAGGCATAGTACTGTAGACCAGTATGATGAGGTGCGGTAAAAACGCAAGCAGCATCCAATTCGGCATGGTGGTAGATTTTTAAATGGGTCTTATGCAGAACAGGTCTTGGATTGGTCAGATAGTACTTTTTCTATGATCTCGTGATTGGATCACATTCGCATCGGAAGACGCAAAAGACTACATTACGAAAGTTGTCAAGCCTCAGCGCAGTGGCTGCCATGGCGCTGGCAAGCATCCCCGAGATGCCAGCTTCTCGGTGATGTCGAGCCTTCCAGACCTAACGGTCCAGCACGTCATGCAGTGAGCTCCCTCCCCACCTGCCGGCAACCACAGCGAGCTTTGTGAGCTGGGGGATGCAGGTGCAGCAGCAGCAGCAGCCTGCGATGCGCTACGGGAAAGCGCGCACGACCTCCGCGGACTTGCCATCGGAGAAGTCGCCGCTGGGCACGAGACGGCGGCTGCGTTTCAAGGAGAAGGAGAACGCGGGCATGCCCGCTGTGCATCGCCGCCGACGACGACTGGCCGCGCATCTTGTGATCAAGAGCTCTACGCGCGGCGGAGCGCATCTCGAGGTGCTGATGCCTGTGGGCGATGCCAGCGCTGTGATGGGGTACATGCTACGAGACCCTCGGAAAGACAACGACAAGAACATGCTGCTATCTGGTATGGCGTGCTGCCTGGACACCTCAAGAACACTGAACGTAAGTGTGCTCCGAATTCGCCATCGTTCTTGATCAAACGTGTGACTAACTGGGAAAACGTCATGTCTGAATTCCCCTGTCTTGCTTTTAGGCGCTGAGGACACGAAGCACACCGATGGCATCCTTTCCCCGCCGCGCGGACTTGATCAGATGAGCACCGGCCCGCTGACTTTCTCACAGAACGTGTACCTGAAGGACTACGTGCTCGACATTGTGCTGACCAAGTCCAAGCACAAGAATCCCAAGCGTACGACGGTCGTGGAGCTGGAGGCGCCAGGCTTCCGTCACCGCCGTGGGCCTGGACGGCACCGCAGCCTCACAAAATACGCTGACCAGGGCAAGATCTCGGTCCACACTTGCCGCGGGCTCTCGGTCGTGCCGCGCTCGCCACTTTTCCCATACAAGTTGCCTGATTCAAAGAGTAAGACTTGGAAGCGCTAGGACGGTAGGTACTGCAGGCGAGACAGACAGACCATTAGGAAAGGACTCAAGTCTGCGTACTACGTACTTTCATGTCGATTCGAATACAATTGCTTCGAACACTGTATTGCTGCGAGGTTATACAATGTGTTATGCGTCCTTGGCATTACTGGCCCAGCTTCTTCAGCAACGTTGCGCACTTCGGCTACGGTACTTTACTACGCCCCAAGCAAAGCAACTGGGTATCCCAGTTACTGGGTGTACACCTTGTGTGCTTTGTGTTGTTTCCCACAATTTTCTTTTCTTACATTCTACACCTTTTCAGCTTCAAAACTGCAAATTGTAAGTTCAATTTTGCAAAAGGTAAGTTCAAAACTGCACGAGCAGAGACCAGGCTAGCTTCGTACTTGTATACACAGCTCATTGGTTGGCACGCTGCACAGCTAGCCAATAGACAAATTGTACTCTATAATCGTATACAATGATAGATATCATTCAGTTTGTAATATACATTTATGGAGTATTGTTGTTTTGATCTTACCTTTTGCTGTTTTGAACTTACAATTTGCAGTTTTGAAGTTGAAAAGGTGTAGTACATCTTACCAACGTAGAAGAATGTCCAGCATGCAAGGTTACCGCTAGTGCGTTTTGCTGTGGGTAGAAACTCGGAAGAGATAGATGCAGATACCGGTACATGCACTAACTTACAGTTAGAAATTACTAGCAGTGATAGTGATACATCGGAGAATGCTACTGCACTGTGCAGTCTGCACATGTCTGCTCATTCGAGTAACCAGTCATATAGACCACCTTTATCTACAACATACTTAGTAGGACACATATCTAGGTAGTTGAACGGAGCATGGAGATGGATCGTCGTGCCATGTTCCACTGCTGTGGTTGTTTGGTTCAGGTCTACGGATTCGGTCTCACAATCAGCATGTTCAAATTCTAGACCTGATCTGCATAAGAACCAAAATAAAGGCAACCGGCATGGTGACGGATCAAGAAAACCGACCGAAGCTCTCAACCTCAGTGATTCGAAGGCCCCTGAGGTGGGCACTCGCCAGCGGCTGATACTTCAGAACGCGAGCTCGCCCAGAAACTTGAATGTAGCGTGGATTACATGCGTGGGTGTACGCGAGAGTGTTCCGATGAAAGACAAGCGTGTGCGGCTGATACTTGAAGTCGACCGTCTCAGCGAGGCATTTGAGCACCTAGATATACAGGATATCATGACGCGCCACTAAATGTTTCGTTCACCTTTCGAAGGCGGAAGCGTGCGAACCAACAAGCGGTCCGACTGTGGACACAACAAAAGGCTTCGTATACCAAGTGCGGAGCGAATATCTCTACTCGACACTGCACCTAGGTCCAGAACCACAGGTATAGTTCTCACGACGCCGTGTGTCCTGTACGCAGGACGTCAACGTCCCATGAAGAGCGACGACACGAATGCAGCGCAAGATACTTCGTAGATTAATTATGAGGCGACGGTAAATTAATCTAGAAAATGGCGACTAAAACGAACATGCAGCAAGTGCACGATACACATGTAAAGCGCTTTTGAACGGCGATAAGACGTGCGTTCATGCGACGGTGGTGCTGACCGCTGCGTCGCCGCCTTCGCGGAGACCGGCATCGTCCCGGCGGAGAATTGGCGGCAGACAAACTGGGTACTTGTGGGCGACATGTGGACATTGAACAAACGTGTCCAAAGCCGAGTGCGGCTTTCCACCCTCGGCAACGCGCATCTCGAGCGCTGATTGAGATACCGGTAGCGAGCTGGAAGAGCATTTAACAGCACCGGCCGACCTTCACCCAGGCCTATCGAATAGTACACGTACACCCAAAGAGCATGCCTGCAGTTTTGCCTGGGGACGAAAAGAAGATTGGAGTTCATAAACCTCCACATATTAATACCATATCTATCGCGCCATCGAAAGCTAGGACTTTGCAAATCAGACATGGAGCGCGCTCGCGTCGACGACGACACAAAAACCAACAAGCGCGTGCGTGCGTACGTGCGTGTGCGTGCGAGAGCAGCGGTATGAGAGCGCAGTGTACATGTATGTACAGTATTGAAACGAGCGCGTCTGAGGTTTTAGGTCTCGAAAGATCGATTCAAAGCAAGATGTCGACTCAGAGAGCACAGACGGCAGTGCACACAAGTGTTTTTTGTAGCACTTGTGCTCCGCCCTCATACTACGCGCGCGTACTGGTACTGCAAATAATAACTGCACAGTAATCACTCCACGAGTCTCGAAGTTATGTCTTGCTGTCGAGCACTCTTCTCTTGCGGGATTCTCGCTGCCATCAGGCCCTGATTCAGCGCATCCAGCTGGTGGATTCGGTGAAAACACTTGCTGCAGACGGAGACGGGACGTCGACTAATTGACAGCACGACCTTGGTCTCTGTGACCTGCGCAGACACGAGATGTACCGGTTCAACGCTGGAGCTGGCTGCGCCGAGGCGAGGCGGACCTCGATTTGCAGCCTTGTGGACTTGGGCCTCCGCGGTGCAGTGCAGAAGACTGGGTCCACGCTGGCGTTGGTCCGACTACAGTACTAGTACATGTAACGGGTCAAAGGCGCGCGTTGCGTCCGATTGAGCTGGGGAGACGGCGGCCTTGGCCAGGTGGCGGTGCGCTCCTGACATAGGGCGCGCCTGATGTCAGGCCGAGCCTTGACATGTTTGAAGCGTTCGAACACCACAGCGAACTAACGGTCCCCGACTCACAGTAAATGCCACAGTGCCCCAAGGCCGCTCTCATAGCGCCCGATTTCGTTGACCAGTGGCCACTCACTCTTGCTCACTTTCCATTTTGCACCGGGTGCAGCAAGCAACCAAGCCAGCCACCGACCGCAAACAAGTCTCTTCATCCTCTCCGCATCATGAAGTTCTTCACCACTGCGCTCGCTGTGTTCGCGCTGGTCGCCACGACCGCCAACGGCTCGCCCATGCTCCGCATGGAGGCCGAGGGCAAGAAGGGCAAGTCCAAGACCACCGCCCCCGTGGTGGAGGCCGACGACGACTACACGCAACAGCAGGACCCGACTCAGCAGGACGACCCGACCCAGCAGACCCAGCAGCAGTCGCCCACGACCAAGACGAGCAGCGGCTGCCACCTCACGGGCACCTACAAGAAGGGCACCAACATCGCGTCGTGCAGCTCCATCGTGGTGGACTCGCTGACGGTCCCCGCCGGCGTGACGCTGGACCTGAGCGCCGCCAAGACGGGCGCCACCATCGAGTTCGTGGGCACCACGACGTTCGGCACGCTCAAGTGGGAGGGCCCGCTGGTGCGCGTGAGCGGCAGTGACCTGACGGTCAAGGGATCGGGCACGCTGGACGGCAACGGCGCCTGGTACTGGAAGCAGGGCCAGTCGATCACGCGCCCCGTGTTCTTCAAGCTGCAGAACGTCATCGGCTCGACGGTGTCGGGCTTCACGATCAAGAACATGCCGTTCCGCACGTTCAGCATCGTGACGTCCAAGGACACGACGCTGAGCGGCCTGACCATCGACAACCGCGCCGGCAACGGCATCGCCAAGAACACGGACGGCTTCGACCTGACCAAGAACGACCACGTCACGATCACGGGCAACACGATCTACAACCAGGACGACTGCCTGGCCATGCAGTCGAGCACCAACACGGTCTTCAGCAACAACTACTGCTGCGGCGGCCACGGCATCTCCATCGGCTCGCTGGGCGGCAACGCCGTGGACCAGTCCACGACGGTGCAGGGTCTGACCGTGCAGGACAACCAGATCGTCAACAGCGACAACGGCATCCGCATCAAGACCATCATCGGCCTCAAGGGCCTCGTGTCCGACGTCAAGTACGTGCAGAACACGCTGACGAACGTCAAGAACGGCATCGTGCTGCACTCGGACTACAGCAAGGCCAAGGGCGGCTACACGGGCTCCCCCACGAGCCAGGTGACGATCAAGGGCGTGACGGTGTCCGGTCTCAAGGGCACGGCCACCAACCTGTACGACATCGTGGCGAACCCGAAGGTGGTGTCTGGCCTGGACTTCTCGGGCGTGACGGTGAGCGCGTCGGTCAAGGGCAAGCTGGCTGGTGTGCCCAACAGCCTGAGCGTGTAGAGTCTGCAGACGGTCTGAAGTGAAGTGTTAAGCAGTACTAGTAGTTGGTTGTGTTTCTGTGGCCAGTCGAAGGCTGATTTGGTAAATTGAATGGAAGTCCATTGAGATAGACTACCTAGGTTTTACTTCTGCGGAGCGCACTGCAATACAATCCACTGTTGACAGGTGACTTAGACACTATGAAGCTAATGTCGATGGATCTTCGTGCTTTATCGTGCACTTGCTACTGTAGTCGTTTAGTCGCCATTTGCTAGATTAAAGTCGCCTCATAATTAATCTACGGCGTATCTTGCATCAAGCGCTGCTGCATTCGTGTCGTCGCTCTTCATGGGTCGTTAGACGGTCAGCCGCGCCGGGCGTCCTGCGTACAACGCACGCGGTAGCGTGAGAGGAACAGTTACAGCGCATTGAAGTCGATGCATGTAGTTTTGTTTTAACACGCTTCCGGGAGAATTGGGATGGTTCGGTGTCGAATTGAGATGCATATACATTTATTCGCTGCAGTAGATAAACGAAACATTTTGCTGCGTCCACTCTCGGGCCGCTTGGTAGTTCCACGCCTCCGCTTTGGAACGTAAAGTGGCCTTCTATTTGAGCTTAATTAACTGATCTATAGAAGCCTGATAAAGCATTCAGCGGCGCGTCATGAGTTATATACTTCAAAGTATATGGTAAGTGTACGTGCTCAAATGCCTCGCTGAGACGGTCGAGCTCATAGACACCGCATAAGCTGTCTCCCATCGCCATACTCGCCGCGAACATCCGCGGATGTAATCCATGCTTTCAAGTTTCTGGGCGGATTCGCGTTCTGAAGTATCAGCCGCTGGCGAGTGCCCACCTCAGGGGCCATTGAGGTTGACACCGTCACATGCCTTGATTGTTTCGGCCGGTTTTCTTGATCCGTCACCATTGACCCCATGGCGTTGGCAGAAGACTACGGCGCCCATCGACAAACCGTCTACGTGGTATTGCAGTCAGCACCACAGAAGTAAAACCTAGGTAGTCTATCTCAATGGACTTCCATTCAATTTACCAAATCAGCCTTCGACTGGCCACAGAAACACAACCAACTACTAGTACTGCTTAACACTTCACTTCAGACCGTCTGCAGACTCTACACGCTCAGGCTGTTGGGCACACCAGCCAGCTTGCCCTTGACCGACGCGCTCACCGTCACGCCCGAGAAGTCCAGGCCAGACACCACCTTCGGGTTCGCCACGATGTCGTACAGGTTGGTGGCCGTGCCCTTGAGACCGGACACCGTCACGCCCTTGATCGTCACCTGGCTCGTGGGGGAGCCCGTGTAGCCGCCCTTGGCCTTGCTGTAGTCCGAGTGCAGCACGATGCCGTTCTTGACGTTCGTCAGCGTGTTCTGCACGTACTTGACGTCGGACACGAGGCCCTTGAGGCCGATGATGGTCTTGATGCGGATGCCGTTGTCGCTGTTGACGATCTGGTTGTCCTGCACGGTCAGACCCTGCACCGTCGTGGACTGGTCCACGGCGTTGCCGCCCAGCGAGCCGATGGAGATGCCGTGGCCGCCGCAGCAGTAGTTGTTGCTGAAGACCGTGTTGGTGCTCGACTGCATGGCCAGGCAGTCGTCCTGGTTGTAGATCGTGTTGCCCGTGATCGTGACGTGGTCGTTCTTGGTCAGGTCGAAGCCGTCCGTGTTCTTGGCGATGCCGTTGCCGGCGCGGTTGTCGATGGTCAGGCCGCTCAGCGTCGTGTCCTTGGACGTCACGATGCTGAACGTGCGGAACGGCATGTTCTTGATCGTGAAGCCCGACACCGTCGAGCCGATGACGTTCTGCAGCTTGAAGAACACGGGGCGCGTGATCGACTGGCCCTGCTTCCAGTACCAGGCGCCGTTGCCGTCCAGCGTGCCCGATCCCTTGACCGTCAGGTCACTGCCGCTCACGCGCACCAGCGGGCCCTCCCACTTGAGCGTGCCGAACGTCGTGGTGCCCACGAACTCGATGGTGGCGCCCGTCTTGGCGGCGCTCAGGTCCAGCGTCACGCCGGCGGGGACCGTCAGCGAGTCCACCACGATGGAGCTGCACGACGCGATGTTGGTGCCCTTCTTGTAGGTGCCCGTGAGGTGGCAGCCGCTGCTCGTCTTGGTCGTGGGCGACTGCTGCTGGGTCTGCTGGGTCGGGTCGTCCTGCTGAGTCGGGTCCTGCTGTTGCGTGTAGTCGTCGTCGGCCTCCACCACGGGGGCGGTGGTCTTGGACTTGCCCTTCTTGCCCTCGGCCTCCATGCGGAGCATGGGCGAGCCGTTGGCGGTCGTGGCGACCAGCGCGAACACAGCGAGCGCAGTGGTGAAGAACTTCATGATGCGGAGAGGATGAAGAGACTTGTTTGCGGTCGGTGGCTGGCTTGGTTGCTTGCTGCACCCGGTGCAAAATGGAAAGTGAGCAAGAGTGAGTGGCCACTGGTCAACGAAATCGGGCGCTATGAGAGCGGCCTTGGGGCACTGTGGCATTCACTGTGAGTCGGGGACCGTTAGTTCGCTGTGGTGTTCGAACGCTTCAAACATGTCAAGGCTCGGCCTGACATCAGGCGCGCCCTATGTCAGGAGCGCTCCAGCAGCTGAGCCGGTCGACCACCGTCTCCCCAGCTCAATTGGACGCAACGCGCGCCTTTGAACGCAACGCGAGCGGTGACCCATTATGTCGACCGCACCAGGTTGCACGGTGCAACTTGCATCGCAGTGGGCCAAGCCCACAAGGTTGCAAATCGAGGTGAACCGCGCAGCCAGCGTGTGAAACTCGGAGATTCGCAGCAAGTGTTTTCGCCGAATCTAGCTGCTGGGCGCGCTGCTGCGTCCTTGTGGCGGCGAGAATCCCGCAAGAGCAGGACGAGCTCGTAGCAAACCTCTGCAGTATTTTAGCACATGTACAGCTAAAATACTGGACTTCGCACACGGCAGTTCATCATCTCCGGCGAGCTGCGAGCCCATTTTTCCCAGCTAAACGCGTTACATGTACATGTACTGTATTAAATGCTTTGGATTTCAATACGCGCAGCCACGCACGGCGTTGTTTTTGGCGTTGTCGACGCGAACGCACCCCACCCCACCTCTGATTTGCAAACTCCCAGCGCTCAACCACTCGACATTCGCTAGGCGACGGGAGTTGCTGATGAACGTCACCGGCGGTGATTTTGTTAATAGTTCCAGGGTTCGCTCTTCTCAAAGCTCTCAAGTACTGTAAGCCACGCGGGTTTGCTCTCATGTACGTTTGACTGAATTCGCGTAAGCTTACTGTAGAATATATATTATACTTAGTAGTGTATTGTTAGGAAAAGCTTTGGGCTCGATGCCTCGATCATTGTGGAAAGCCGCAGCCGCTTCAACAACTGGTATATTTGTCCAATACTGTACCGTACTGTATCTACAGTACTGTACACCTCGCTTGCAAGGGCTCCAGCCAGTAGAGTCGACTGTCTTCAGCCTATTCCTCGGTACCGTACCATTAATAAGTAGGGCGTTGCCGGTTGTCTCAGAGGCAACGGCGAGCCAGTATCGTCAAAGTATCATCGCTCGTCCTGTCGTCGGCAGCTGTGAACGTGCTGCTTCATCGCGCGCTTGCTAGTCGTTTAGTCGCCATTTTCAGGATTAAAATCGCCTCAGAATTAATCTCCAGTGCATCGAGCGATGAATCTGCGCTCGTGCCGTTGCTCTTCTTGCGTCGTTAGAGGATCTGCCGAGCCGGACGGACTGCATTTAACACGCACAACGTCAACAGGTACAGTACTGCACAGCGTCTGCAGGAAGTTTGAGTCTTGCTGTATAGTTTACCAATACCGTACCTACTTCAAGACGTACTTCCGGGAGAAGTCGGGTTGTTACCTGGGTGCGGTGTCGAATAGAGACAGGTTGGGCATTCCGTTTTGGAGTCGATAAGAGGTAACACTTTGTTGCGTCTACATCGGATCGCTTGTTGTCGGATCCGTTTCAAAACCTGGAAAGTATAGAATCCTGTCTCTTACATGTAGGTATCCTGGGCAGAATGTATAGCTTGTAGGCACGTTCACGGATGTCGACGATGCGTGGAAGAAACGCGTGCACCAGCCAGTTCATCTTCTTACACCATGCTCCATTGGTGATGGATCAAGAAAGTTGGCCGAAGCAATCACGCACAGGAGTGTTCTGTACCGATGC
Source organism: Phytophthora sojae (assembly GCF_000149755.1). Taxonomy (NCBI): domain Eukaryota; phylum Oomycota; class Peronosporomycetes; order Peronosporales; family Peronosporaceae; genus Phytophthora; species Phytophthora sojae. The sequence goes on from NW_009258119.1 coordinate 3,080,811, forward strand.
AGGCTGTGATTGAAGCAACACTGATATCCATGTCGACGGACCTACACTAGGCTCGTAGTGTTGCCCGACAGCAACACTGATCGTTTCCCACAAATAGTTTACCTGTATCTCTCGTAGCAGGTTTCCGGGCACTGTGTGCATCACGCAAGGCACCCCCGATTTCGAAATCGCTTCAGTTGAGAATTGTGGAGCTCACTGGGGGCTATATCCAGCAGCATGTCGTGGGACTGGGCCGAATCTGGTTTATCCTGACCACAGTATGTTTCGCTACTCTGTGGACGCAACGAAATCGAGTCGTTTTTGAAGATGAAGAAACATCAGAGTCAAGTGTTGCGGAATTTCAAGTCGCCGGTACACGCCAGATACAGGCAGTAGCAAGACACGAGAGCCGAGATCCTAAAACGGCAGACAACGGTGCTGCGTTACAGCTGTGTTTGGATAGTTCTCTGAGTATGCCGACAAATCCGTCCAGGCAGACATTTCGACAAGCAGCCCCAGGCCTTTGCTGGAAGCAATCAAAACCAATCTAGGACTTTAATAATATGAACTATTAATAAATAAAGTATCTTCTACTATTGTGCTTTGCAATGATTTTGGCAATATGAGGCGATATTTGCTGTATTTATAGCGACCACCTGCTAGATTTACGATAAATCGAGGTGCATAGTTGGGTGGAAGCCTAGAATTACGCTAAAAGCGCCACAATTGCACTTTTGAAAGTGCAATTGTGGCTGTGCAGCTGCAATTCTGTCGGTTTTTATCCACAAGCACCTACACACACGGCAATTATGCATAAGAGGGTGGATATGCTGGGGATCATGGACGGTGGTGTACTGGGCCAATGCATGGCTGCTGACAGGCCCTCCCAAGTCGATATATATATGAGGAGGTGGATTTATCCATAATTTTAGCAGGTCGTGTATCTTTTTACACATATATTTAGGAGCAGGCTTTGCCATATTTAGCGTCTAAAATGGTCGGCAAAATCATTGCAAAGCACAATACTAGAATAAAAATAGATATCTTAACGTGGTAATCTATACCGAGCTTGGTAATCTATTTTCATGGCTACAGTACAAATGTTGAACAAGCTAACTTGTAAACTTGGGCGTTCAGGATTAATCAACACGCTGTAGATCGAGGAGTGCATCTAGCGAGGTAAATTTCGCAGGAAAATCTACCTCAACGTACTTCCTTTCAATTTATCGAAATGGCCCTCTACAGTAGATCGCCATCAAGATTATTACAGCATACTAGACTTAAAACCAACACTGGGTTTTTCTACACGCTCAGGCTGTTGGGCACGCCAGCCAGCTTGCCCTTGACCGACGCGCTCACCGTCACGCCCGAGAAGTCCAGGCCAGACACCACCTTCGGGTTCGCCACGATGTCGTACAGGTTGGTGGCCGTGCCCTTGAGACCGGACACCGTCACGCCCTTGATCGTCACCTGGCTCGTGGGGGAGCCCGTGTAGCCGCCCTTGGCCTTGCTGTAGTCCGAGTGCAGCACGATGCCGTTCTTGACGTTCGTCAGCGTGTTCTGCACGTACTTGACGTCGGACACGAGGCCCTTGAGGCCGATGATGGTCTTGATGCGGATGCCGTTGTCGCTGTTGACGATCTGGTTGTCCTGCACGGTCAGACCCTGCACCGTCGTGGACTGGTCCACGGCGTTGCCGCCCAGCGAGCCGATGGAGATGCCGTGGCCGCCGCAGCAGTAGTTGTTGCTGAAGACCGTGTTGGTGCTCGACTGCATGGCCAGGCAGTCGTCCTGGTTGTAGATCGTGTTGCCCGTGATCGTGACGTGGTCGTTCTTGGTCAGGTCGAAGCCGTCCGTGTTCTTGGCGATGCCGTTGCCGGCGCGGTTGTCGATGGTCAGGCCGCTCAGCGTCGTGTCCTTGGACGTCACGATGCTGAACGTGCGGAACGGCATGTTCTTGATCGTGAAGCCCGACACCGTCGAGCCGATGACGTTCTGCAGCTTGAAGAACACGGGGCGCGTGATCGACTGGCCCTGCTTCCAGTACCAGGCGCCGTTGCCGTCCAGCGTGCCCGATCCCTTGACCGTCAGGTCACTGCCGCTCACGCGCACCAGCGGGCCCTCCCACTTGAGCGTGCCGAACGTCGTGGTGCCCACGAACTCGATGGTGGCGCCCGTCTTGGCGGCGCTCAGGTCCAGCGTCACGCCGGCGGGGACCGTCAGCGAGTCCACCACGATGGAGCTGCACGACGCGATGTTGGTGCCCTTCTTGTAGGTGCCCGTGAGGTGGCAGCCGCTGCTCGTCTTGGTCGTGGGCGACTGCTGCTGGGTCTGCTGGGTCGGGTCGTCCTGCTGAGTCGGGTCCTGCTGTTGCGTGTAGTCGTCGTCGGCCTCCACCACGGGGGCGGTGGTCTTGGACTTGCCCTTCTTGCCCTCGGCCTCCATGCGGAGCATGGGCGAGCCGTTGGCGGTCGTGGCGACCAGCGCGAACACAGCGAGCGCAGTGGTGAAGAACTTCATGATGCGGAGAGGATGAAGAGACTTGTTTGCGGTCGGTGGCTGGCTTGGTTGCTTGCTGCACCCGGTGCAAAATGGAAAGTGAGCAAGAGTGAGTGGCCACTGGTCAACGAAATCGGGCGCTATGAGAGCGGCCTTGGGGCACTGTGGCATTCACTGTGAGTCGGGGACCGTTAGTTCGCTGTGGTGTTCGAACGCTTCAAACATGTCAAGGCTCGGCCTGACATCAGGCGCGCCCTATGTCAGGAGCGCTCCAGCAGCTGAGCCGGTCGACCACCGTCTCCCCAGCTCAATTGGACGCAACGCGCGCCTTTGAACGCAACGCGAGCGGTGACCCATTATGTCGACCGCACCAGGTTGCACGGTGCAACTTGCATCGCAGTGGGCCAAGCCCACAAGGTTGCAAATCGAGGTGAACCGCGCAGCCAGCGTGTGAAACTCGGAGACTCGCAGCAAGTGTTTTCGCCGAATCTAGCTGCTGGGCGCGCTGCTGCGTCCTTGTGGCGGCGAGAATCCCGCAAGAGCAGGACGAGCTCGTAGCAAACCTCTGCAGTATTTTAGCACATGTACAGCTAAAATACTGGACTTCGCACACGGCAGTTCATCATCTCCGGCGAGCTGCGAGCCCATTTTTCCCAGCTAAACGCGTTACATGTACATGTACTGTATTAAATGCTTTGGATTTCAATACGCGCAGCCACGCACGGCGTTGTTTTTGGCGTTGTCGACGCGAACGCACCCCACCCCACCTCTGATTTGCAAACTCCCAGCGCTCAACCACTCGACATTCGCTAGGCGACGGGAGTTGCTGATGAACGTCACCGGCGGTGATTTTGTTAATAGTTCCAGGGTTCGCTCTTCTCAAAGCTCTCAAGTACTGTAAGCCACGCGGGTTTGCTCTCATGTACGTTTGACTGAATTCGCGTAAGCTTACTGTAGAATATATATTATACTTAGTAGTGTATTGTTAGGAAAAGCTTTGGGCTCGATGCCTCGATCATTGTGGAAAGCCGCAGCCGCTTCAACAACTGGTATATTTGTCCAATACTGTACCGTACTGTATCTACAGTACTGTACACCTCGCTTGCAAGGGCTCCAGCCAGTAGAGTCGACTGTCTTCAGCCTATTCCTCGGTACCGTACCATTAATAAGTAGGGCGTTGCCGGTTGTCTCAGAGGCAACGGCGAGCCAGTATCGTCAAAGTATCATCGCTCGTCCTGTCGTCGGCAGCTGTGAACGTGCTGCTTCATCGCGCGCTTGCTAGTCGTTTAGTCGCCATTTTCAGGATTAAAATCGCCTCAGAATTAATCTCCAGTGCATCGAGCGATGAATCTGCGCTCGTGCCGTTGCTCTTCTTGCGTCGTTAGAGGATCTGCCGAGCCGGACGGACTGCATTTAACACGCACAACGTCAACAGGTACAGTACTGCACAGCGTCTGCAGGAAGTTTGAGTCTTGCTGTATCGTTTACCAATACCGTACCTACTTCAAGACGTACTTCCGGGAGAAGTCGGGTTGTTACCTGGGTGCGGTGTCGAATAGAGACAGGTTGGGCATTCCGTTTTGGAGTCGATAAGAGGTAACACTTTGTTGCGTCCTCGTCTTGCTTCCAGTTGAGGAATATGCTGGCAAATTTAGTACGCGCCAGGAAAAAGTTGCTTTTAATTTGTTATTATACGTATGACTTCAGTTGTTCGCTGAGACGGTGGAATTGGCCAGCTTTGCCTTTGTTACCACAGCGCTCATGTACTGTACATGTATTCAAGTTTCTAGATGAGCTCGTGTTCTAAAGTAGCAGCCGCTGGTTACTGTTGCTGCCCACCTCAGGAACCTACATGTACAAACTTATTGAGGCTGAGATTTGTTTACACTACACCTGTACTTGGAACATTGTTGAGTCGGGAAGTCATTAAAGCAACACTGACAACCAGGTCCACCAGCACCACTACAACCGTACTTTTACTAAGTAAAAAAAGGTCACATCGCTAATGTAAATTTTCCAGGCGTGAATTTCACGTTTGGAGCGACTGGCTCGCAACAGCTCATTTCAGAATCTACCGGGTAGCGCGCTCGCGCCCTCCCTGATGTGCGACCGTCTGCAGCGGCCTCCTGCTTAACCTTATTCTAATGTGTGCATGTCCTTCTGTGGTGCTTATATACATGCGTGTACTATGCAGGAGCAAACGCCTTCCCAGTGCGCAAAGCTTGTACTTCTCTAAATTGAGCTAATTCTAATTTCATAGTACCAGCTCCTAGTCCATTCGTGAGCGATGCGTGTTGAATGCGATTCTTTTGAAGCAGTCGTAAGCGCTTTTAATGCGCCTCCAGCCAACAGCGCAACATCTCAGTTAGGTTAACGGGCGTGAGCCTCACTGCGCGCATTCACCGATCGCTAACACACGCAGATAAGGCGGGTGTTGCGTATGCGAGCGTTGCAACCACATATATTTTCCGCATCCACTCTCAACACTTGTGCGTGGGGCAAGGCAATCCGTTCATTATTAGAGAAGGCAAGCCTCAGCTCGGGGCTCGCAGAGAGCTGAGCTGAGGCAGCCCAGGGTGAGGTGTGGTGGGTTTTGCGAGCGCGCAGTGGTAGCGACTCATGCTGGGCCGCGCTCGGTGTTGGTCTTGGGCGCTGCTTGTCCGAGGCGAGGGAAGACCACAAATGAGCGGATTGCCTAATCTAATCCTACCTAGCGCTGGGAAAACCCGCCCAGCCGGACACTGCATTCTGCAGGGCCGTATCTAAGCGGGAAACCAGGGCACCTACTAGTCCTGTCAACCTTACCTTACACACCTCCAACCTCCCACAGGTTAAGGTAAGGTTAATCTCACCTTCCTAACCTCCCTAACTTCCCCTTTACAAAACTCAGTATAATGGAAAAAGCCGGGACCAAACTCCCAGCCAACTCGGGCTCGGAACTGGTAGTGGGCGTACAATACCTTGGGCGTGGCTGCAGCTACCAGCCTGCACGAACGCAGCATATTGCAGGACAGATTTCTAAGCCTCACCGTTTGATCTACCAATAATGTGAACTTCTACAGTGTAGTAGTAAAACAATATTGTACCTTTCCATCCATTTACTTCAGAAGTACAAACATGTATCGATGACTAAGTCGTTGTCTGTACAGCGATCTGTCCAAGTTGCGGAGGATGCGAGTGCCGCTATTAACGTCGATCGTAGCTCTTTAAGACGGTGGTGGGTCACACCTGAACCTGTGCCTCTGTACCTCTGTACCCGCGTTCATATAAAACGAGAACGTCTAGCCTTCGGCTTAACGAAGCCTTGTCAGCGTGGCAGGAGGCTAGATGTTCTCGTAGGCAACAGTGGACAGACGCCAGTTTGCTGAAGAAACACTATCGACATGTGCGAGGCGCTATTATTCAGCGCGTCAGTGGGGAACGGTGCTCGTTGATCATCCAGGTCGACCACTTCAGGCTCCAATCGAGCCAGCTTGAGGTACCGTAGTGTCGTTAAGGAGGTTAAAGCGAAAGTTTAGAAAGTCCAGTGAGTTTGGAGGTGGGTTAAGGTTAAGGAGGTCAAGGTAAGGTTACGACAGCTGAGGTTGACAGGACTAGCACCTACACACACACACATACACTTGATTGGCCCCAATGAGCGGCGAGGATGGGACCGCGAGGCTTGGTCATGACGCACGAAGTCTTGGCCGTTCAGCGGAAAAACACTTTTTCCCTACTTGAAAAAGTACCGTTTCCCCAAGACACCGAGCGAGTGTCCTACCAACTACTACAGTGTTTTACAGTGCTACCCGTGCCCCCCAGGTAGAGCTGCGCGTAGATATCGTAGAGCCCCCTCTCCCCCTGCTGCTGCACGTGGCGCGTATACCATCACGCGCTTGCCGCGTCCGCGTCTCCAAGCGGCGGAATCTCGGGGCGGCATTGTACATGGGCGGCTTGGCCGCGATGAGCCATGCAGAGTGCCTGCATCGCTGTCGTGACGCGTGTCCACTATTGTAACATTGGTAAACCAAATATTCTGCTACGAGAGATACAGGTAAACTATTTGTGGGAAACGATCAGTGTTGCTGTCGGGCAACACTACGAGCCTAGTGTAGGTCCGTCGACATGGATATCAGTGTTGCTTCAATCACAGCCTGCATCGGTACAGAACACTCCTGTGCGTGATTGCTTCGGCCAACTTTCTTGATCCATCACCAATGGAGCATGGTGTAAGAAGATGAACTGGCTGGTGCACGCGTTTCTTCCACGCATCGTCGACATCCGTGAACGTGCCTACAAGCTATACATTCTGCCCAGGATACCTACATGTAAGAGACAGGATTCTATACTTTCCAGGTTTTGAAACGGATCCGACAACAAGCGATCCGATGTAGACGCAACAAAGTGTTACCTCTTATCGACTCCAAAACGGAATGCCCAACCTGTCTCTATTCGACACCGCACCCAGGTAACAACCCGACTTCTCCCGGAAGTACGTCTTGAAGTAGGTACGGTATTGGTAAACTATACAGCAAGACTCAAACTTCCTGCAGACGCTGTGCAGTACTGTACCTGTTGACGTTGTGCGTGTTAAATGCAGTCCGTCCGGCTCGGCAGATCCTCTAACGACGCAAGAAGAGCAACGGCACGAGCGCAGATTCATCGCTCGATGCACTGGAGATTAATTCTGAGGCGATTTTAATCCTGAAAATGGCGACTAAACGACTAGCAAGCGCGCGATGAAGCAGCACGTTCACAGCTGCCGACGACAGGACGAGCGATGATACTTTGACGATACTGGCTCGCCGTTGCCTCTGAGACAACCGGCAACGCCCTACTTATTAATGGTACGGTACCGAGGAATAGGCTGAAGACAGTCGACTCTACTGGCTGGAGCCCTTGCAAGCGAGGTGTACAGTACTGTAGATACAGTACGGTACAGTATTGGACAAATATACCAGTTGTTGAAGCGGCTGCGGCTTTCCACAATGATCGAGGCATCGAGCCCAAAGCTTTTCCTAACAATACACTACTAAGTATAATATATATTCTACAGTAAGCTTACGCGAATTCAGTCAAACGTACATGAGAGCAAACCCGCGTGGCTTACAGTACTTGAGAGCTTTGAGAAGAGCGAACCCTGGAACTATTAACAAAATCACCGCCGGTGACGTTCATCAGCAACTCCCGTCGCCTAGCGAATGTCGAGTGGTTGAGCGCTGGGAGTTTGCAAATCAGAGGTGGGGTGGGGTGCGTTCGCGTCGACAACGCCAAAAACAACGCCGTGCGTGGCTGCGCGTATTGAAATCCAAAGCATTTAATACAGTACATGTACATGTAACGCGTTTAGCTGGGAAAAATGGGCTCGCAGCTCGCCGGAGATGATGAACTGCCGTGTGCGAAGTCCAGTATTTTAGCTGTACATGTGCTAAAATACTGCAGAGGTTTGCTACGAGCTCGTCCTGCTCTTGCGGGATTCTCGCCGCCACAAGGACGCAGCAGCGCGCCCAGCAGCTAGATTCGGCGAAAACACTTGCTGCGAATCTCCGAGTTTCACACGCTGGCTGCGCGGTTCACCTCGATTTGCAACCTTGTGGGCTTGGCCCACTGCGATGCAAGTTGCACCGTGCAACCTGGTGCGGTCGACATAATGGGTCACCGCTCGCGTTGCGTTCAAAGGCGCGCGTTGCGTCCAATTGAGCTGGGGAGACGGTGGTCGACCGGCTCAGCTGCTGGAGCGCTCCTGACATAGGGCGCGCCTGATGTCAGGCCGAGCCTTGACATGTTTGAAGCGTTCGAACACCACAGCGAACTAACGGTCCCCGACTCACAGTGAATGCCACAGTGCCCCAAGGCCGCTCTCATAGCGCCCGATTTCGTTGACCAGTGGCCACTCACTCTTGCTCACTTTCCATTTTGCACCGGGTGCAGCAAGCAACCAAGCCAGCCACCGACCGCAAACAAGTCTCTTCATCCTCTCCGCATCATGAAGTTCTTCACCACTGCGCTCGCTGTGTTCGCGCTGGTCGCCACGACCGCCAACGGCTCGCCCATGCTCCGCATGGAGGCCGAGGGCAAGAAGGGCAAGTCCAAGACCACCGCCCCCGTGGTGGAGGCCGACGACGACTACACGCAACAGCAGGACCCGACTCAGCAGGACGACCCGACCCAGCAGACCCAGCAGCAGTCGCCCACGACCAAGACGAGCAGCGGCTGCCACCTCACGGGCACCTACAAGAAGGGCACCAACATCGCGTCGTGCAGCTCCATCGTGGTGGACTCGCTGACGGTCCCCGCCGGCGTGACGCTGGACCTGAGCGCCGCCAAGACGGGCGCCACCATCGAGTTCGTGGGCACCACGACGTTCGGCACGCTCAAGTGGGAGGGCCCGCTGGTGCGCGTGAGCGGCAGTGACCTGACGGTCAAGGGATCGGGCACGCTGGACGGCAACGGCGCCTGGTACTGGAAGCAGGGCCAGTCGATCACGCGCCCCGTGTTCTTCAAGCTGCAGAACGTCATCGGCTCGACGGTGTCGGGCTTCACGATCAAGAACATGCCGTTCCGCACGTTCAGCATCGTGACGTCCAAGGACACGACGCTGAGCGGCCTGACCATCGACAACCGCGCCGGCAACGGCATCGCCAAGAACACGGACGGCTTCGACCTGACCAAGAACGACCACGTCACGATCACGGGCAACACGATCTACAACCAGGACGACTGCCTGGCCATGCAGTCGAGCACCAACACGGTCTTCAGCAACAACTACTGCTGCGGCGGCCACGGCATCTCCATCGGCTCGCTGGGCGGCAACGCCGTGGACCAGTCCACGACGGTGCAGGGTCTGACCGTGCAGGACAACCAGATCGTCAACAGCGACAACGGCATCCGCATCAAGACCATCATCGGCCTCAAGGGCCTCGTGTCCGACGTCAAGTACGTGCAGAACACGCTGACGAACGTCAAGAACGGCATCGTGCTGCACTCGGACTACAGCAAGGCCAAGGGCGGCTACACGGGCTCCCCCACGAGCCAGGTGACGATCAAGGGCGTGACGGTGTCCGGTCTCAAGGGCACGGCCACCAACCTGTACGACATCGTGGCGAACCCGAAGGTGGTGTCTGGCCTGGACTTCTCGGGCGTGACGGTGAGCGCGTCGGTCAAGGGCAAGCTGGCTGGCGTGCCCAACAGCCTGAGCGTGTAGAAAAACCCAGTGTTGGTTTTAAGTCTAGTATGCTGTAATAATCTTGATGGCGATCTACTGTAGAGGGCCATTTCGATAAATTGAAAGGAAGTACGTTGAGGTAGATTTTCCTGCGAAATTTACCTCGCTAGATGCACTCCTCGATCTACAGCGTGTTGATTAATCCTGAACGCCCAAGTTTACAAGTTAGCTTGTTCAACATTTGTACTGTAGCCATGAAAATAGATTACCAAGCTCGGTATAGATTACCACGTTAAGATATCTATTTTTATTCTAGTATTGTGCTTTGCAATGATTTTGCCGACCATTTTAGACGCTAAATATGGCAAAGCCTGCTCCTAAATATATGTGTAAAAAGATACACGACCTGCTAAAATTATGGATAAATCCACCTCCTCATATATATATCGACTTGGGAGGGCCTGTCAGCAGCCATGCATTGGCCCAGTACACCACCGTCCATGATCCCCAGCATATCCACCCTCTTATGCATAATTGCCGTGTGTGTAGGTGCTTGTGGATAAAAACCGACAGAATTGCAGCTGCACAGCCACAATTGCACTTTCAAAAGTGCAATTGTGGCGCTTTTAGCGTAATTCTAGGCTTCCACCCAACTATGCACCTCGATTTATCGTAAATCTAGCAGGTGGTCGCTATAAATACAGCAAATATCGCCTCATATTGCCAAAATCATTGCAAAGCACAATAGTAGAAGATACTTTATTTATTAATAGTTCATATTATTAAAGTCCTAGATTGGTTTTGATTGCTTCCAGCAAAGGCCTGGGGCTGCTTGTCGAAATGTCTGCCTGGACGGATTTGTCGGCATACTCAGAGAACTATCCAAACACAGCTGTAACGCAGCACCGTTGTCTGCCGTTTTAGGATCTCGGCTCTCGTGTCTTGCTACTGCCTGTATCTGGCGTGTACCGGCGACTTGAAATTCCGCAACACTTGACTCTGATGTTTCTTCATCTTCAAAAACGACTCGATTTCGTTGCGTCCACAGAGTAGCGAAACATACTGTGGTCAGGATAAACCAGATTCGGCCCAGTCCCACGACATGCTGCTGGATATAGCCCCCAGTGAGCTCCACAATTCTCAACTGAAGCGATTTCGAAATCGGGGGTGCCTTGCGTGATGCACACAGTGCCCGGAAACCTATTAGGTCCGCAGGTGAAGGCGTAGCCCCCATCCAGTGCCCAATTAGCCATTCCCAACAGCGACGAGCACACGGACATTCCCAAAAAATGTGCGTTTGGGTCTCCTTCGTTCGACAACATGCTGCAAGTTTGCGGCACGTTTTATCATCTTCCCTTTCATCAAATAGAAATTGAGCTGGCGAACTGCCATCCTATATGCCACCCAGACTTGATATGGTATGAGCGAATTGCCGTGATTACACAAACGACGTGGCTTCTGCTACGTTGCCACGGATCTGAGTTTGCCTGGGTTTCGAGGCTGTCGACTAGAGATACCTGTACGCAGCTCGTGCTTATAGCGCGCGAAGGTATTGGATAATGCACCCCGAAAACGCCCCAAATTCCAAAGTTTTTCCCAAATGATTTAAGACCATGGGAACGTTTTGGTACATATTTAGGACAGAATAACCTTCAGTATGAAAGAGCAGCACAGGGCGGACACTCGCGCGTTGGCTCTCGTCTGCGGACTTAGCGACGGGTCTGCGGGGGGCCCGCCCCTCTCTCGCTTCGCTCGGGGGGGGGGGGGGGGGGGGGGCCCCTTCCCCTTCTACCCCACCCCCTTGTCCCTTACGCTAAGTTCCTCGTCTCGGCCAGGCGCGGTGTCTAGAAAAAAAACATCAGGTTGCAGCGCTCGCGTTCGCTCGCTCGCACAAACACGCCCCCGCCTAATCGGCGGGTGTTGGCGATTAGTGAATGCATCGAGTGAGGCTCGCGCTCGCGTCCACTCGCCCTCGCCCATAGACTATAGATCATAATCAGTCAACTCCGTTTTGGTACATATTTGGGATAGTTTTACGAGAAAGCAGTCATATACTTGGCCCCAAATATGTACCTAAATGTTACAGAGACAATTCATTATTTGGGACATTTGGGGCGATTTGGGCACATATTTGGGATGCATTATCAGCTTCCCGCGCGAAGGCTTGCTTCTTGAGTCGCTTACCACTCGACGGTTCAGAATGATATCGTCACTGGTCCACGGAAACTGGTGCAGCTCGGGATGCGCTTGAAAAACTACGCCTTCCGTTTAGACCCAAGTTCGGCTTTGCTTTGCGTCTGCTGAGTCCTTATCCAGTAGTTCCAACGAGCAATCGATCCCATTCGGTAGCTGGACGCATTTGCATCTCGTATTTCGTTGGGGTTTCCCAGGCGAAGTTCAAGCACAACCCCGTCGGTCGTTAATTTCCACTCGTGATCCTTGAGGCATTCGGGTGGGTGCCGAAGCTTAATCGGCGGCCCCTCCTCTGACTCGGTACTTAATGTTGGTGTCGCTAGGAGTATCGTCAATGCCCAGTGGCACAGTGTTGAGTGTCTATACTGGCCGTCGGTGATGGCACTAGCAGGGACTTTCATCGAATATTCACCGGGTGATTATTTTCGTATCTGGAGATCGCCCACTGTACCAGTGTTGCGTAAATAAAAACTGCAATAAAACTATTGATAAAATTGGGGTCAATAATTACAATTAGAAAATTGGCTGCAATGATTTTATTGTATTGTACAAGACAGTTGACTTGATAACTGTATGTGCGTGGGTAGCCAATCAAATGGTCCATACAGACCCCTATACAAACCACAATAATACAATTCAAGGGCTACATTGTACAATTAAAGTTGTAGCGTCACGGCAAATCTCAATCAATTTTTCAATGTTAATTGACGCAACGCTGCACTGTATACATCGGCCAATCCGGTTGAACCGATTTGCACTTAGCATTTTCTCCCCGGGACCCACTATCCACGGGTTGTCACTCCATTGAAAGGTTTTCCAAAACACTTTGATCGGCGTTGGCCAGCTCAGCTGGTCGGTTGGTTCTGCTCGGTGAAACTGAATGACTAGCCTCTTGCTTTCACAGCTGTCCCACCAACTAGTACAGGTTTCGTACAATCTATCATAATTGCGCCGAACCCGATCGGCTCGTTCCCGCGACTCCTCCATTGAAGGCTGCAGCCATTGACTGAGAAGCTTATAGTCTTTGTCTTCGAGGTGCGAATTCTTCTGCCTGGTGCTACTGTTGAGCGGCGATATTCGTCTCGTGGGTAGCTCCGTTTCTTGACCCGTCCAATACTTCCATGCAGGTGTTTAAATATCGGGGCGCTGCGTTAACCAGAGAAGTGCGTGCGTTGCTTGCTGTGTTTTGATTAATGGTATCGAGACGACTCCCAGCCCCCCAGCAGGAAAACTGGGCTAGGGTTGATCTTGTGGCGGCCTCCATCCACTGCAGTACTCGCTTCCCAGAGAAAGTTCTTCTGGATACTTAACAATTCACGTTCCGCCCACCCTGGCAGTTGATAAGCTGCGGCAGTGAATGTTACCCCCGGTAACACGATTGCGTTCACTATTGCGACTCTATCTTCCACAGAAGTAGCCACTCGACACGCAGTTGCCAATCTCCGCTGTATTTTTCGTATCCAATTCTTATCGTGGGTCTGAAAAGTTCCGACTTGGTACCCCAAGCATCTGGTTGTATCACCATGTTTTAATACCGGGATCCCCATTAGGGTTTCCCTGTGTTCAATGGCAGTGGTAAGGCTGATGAAAACGCTCTTAGAAGGCTGGACGTGCAACCCCGATAATGATCCAAACTCGGTACTTTCTCCATTACTTGTTGTACCTGACTCGCCGTTCGTACAAACACTGTCGAGTCGTCCACAAACGCTGAGAATAGGTGATCCCGCTTGAGGTGGTCACCAGACACTGGTATTCCCTGTATAGTAGTCGTCTGTGCCAGGGCCAATCCAAGCACCTCGGCTGCCAAAATGAACAATAGGGGTGCTAAAGGACAGCCTTGACGAATACCGGAGGCTATTTCGCAAGGGTCCAAGAGCTCGCCATTCACCATAAATTGTGCCGTCGTACCTTCATGTAAATTTCTCATGAGCTGAATGAATTCTGGACTAAACCCAAAGCGTTCCAATACCAAAAATTTTCTACGTAATACATGCGTACAATTTTAATTGTAATGATATTACAATTAAAATACTACGGTTAAAATGAATCGTAGGTGTCCAAACACAATTATGGGTATGTTTAGTTAAACTCTTCATATTAATTGGTTTCTTTAAATTACTGTAATTAAGTACATGTCAATAAATGATTCAAATGAATAATTATTATTATTACTCTTACTATTACTGTACTACAAGAAAGGAACAAAATTTGACCATTAAAATGTAAATTTTGTGTACTGTATTTTTTTAAAATAGTTTTTACAGTGTGTCGTTTTCAATTTTAAAATTAAAGCATTTCAAGTAGAAAACGTATAAAAATGCTTCTATATTCTAATTAACAGTAAAATACGATGTTTCAAAATGTCGTATATTTTGTATTATAATTTGTTCAGAAAGACGTTTCTTCGAAAAGCAGATCATGCAGCCATGCAGGAAGAGTGACGACACGAATGTGGCGATTAAAGGCGACTACAGACAACGACGGAAAAATCCGGCAACGCAAAACCCAGCATTCCATAGACATGTCCATACAAAACGAGCGATGATTTTGTCCAATCAAATTTATTTTATTCGTAAAAATTAGCCAATCACCGCGATTTAATTTTTGAATGGCTCTGGTAAATCCCCGTGTGTCATTGCCTAATTTGGAGCTGGTCGACTGAGCCGCTCAAACTGTTTTTCGAGCCATGGAGGACACGCCGCCGCCCAAGAAGAAGCAGAAGAGCTACACCGTCCGCGAGAAGCGCGAAGCGGTCCGCCTCGTCGAAGATGTAGGGGTGGAGGAGGCAGCCCGCGAGCTCCAACTTGCTCGGGGCACTGTCTATGGCTGGTGGAAGCAAACTGAAAAGCTTTTTAGCTTCACTGGCCACTCCACCTCTAAGTCCCTGAAGGGCTAGGGCCGCAGGGAAGTATTTCCCGACATTCCTGCGGTCGTCACCTTCATGAAGGACGTGCGGCGCGAAGAGAAGGTAAGTTTTTTTTTAGAATTTCATAATTTGTAGCGTTTAACCGTTAAACTTTATGCTATAATGTACAGGCCCTCACTACACGTGGCATTATGTCCTTCATGTGGGCAATCGAGTTCAAGTGGGTCGAGGACTACCTGCAAAGGAAGCGGAGCGGCATCCTGGCGCTTGAGCGCGTGGCCGAGAGACTCGCAATTCGATAAATAATTTTGTTTTTGCTAAAACTCCATCCGTTTCCTAACATTTACCTTTATTTACGTGTTTAGGCATGGTTTTACCTCCCAGAAGCCACAAACGGCAAAGAAAAGCACCGAGGAGCTACAGCAAACGCGCGCCGAGTTCGCGCTGGACTTCTGGAAGACGCACGCCGCGTACGGGCCGGAGGGCATGTACAACGTGGACGAGACTGCCATCATTTTTGACATGCCTCCGGCTCGGACGTGGGCGGGTAGAGGTCGGCGGGACGCTGCGAGGATTGCGAACACGTCCAAGCACACCGGCCGCATGACGGCTGTACTCACGATTCGAGCTGATGGTAAGTTTTCCTTTTTGTTGTTCTCTTAATTTTTATTTTTTAAGGCTAATTTGTATTTGTTATACTATTTTTAGGGATAAAGCTGCCGATTCTGTTTGTTCTGCGTGGCGGTCGAATCGACACAAGCGAGTTCGAAGAGTATCCGGAAGGAAACTTCTACACCGTCCAAGAGAACGCTTAGATGGACGCTGTTACGTGGCGTTTTTACGTAGAAAAGTTGTTAAAATATGAAGTTGATGGACCCGCTGTCCTCCTTCTTGACAACTTTGAGTGTCATGTGTCGGAAGAGGGGCAGCGGGTCGTTGCTGAAGTTGCTAATGCTACTGTGGTCCCTCTACCCGCAAACAACACGGCTGCTTGCCAGCCGCTGGATGTCGGTGTAATGGGGCCACTAAAGGCAAAGTTGCGCTCGAACTGGTCTGGCATCACGGGTGGTAGTGCTAAGGAAAAGCGGCTCCGTGTCGTTCGCGCTACGATTGCTACTTGGGATGCCATCCCCGAAAGCACTGTAATTAGGAGCTTTAAGGCAGCTATTCCTCAGTATCCTGAGATTAGCATTTGAATAAAATGCAGCTTTTTTGCAGAACATTCGGATTTGTGTTTTGTTTTTGAACAGTTACGCAACCTTTTAGCCAATCATGTTTTTCTTTTTTATCTGTGCCGTATTTTGTGTTACACTCCTGAACTATGGAGGATGGCAGTCAGTCACGCCGGATTTTTCCGTCGTTGTCTGTAAACGACTAGCGCACGTGCGAGATAAGGCGCGTTCGTCGTTGCCAGTGACGAGGCGTACAGTTCTCTTTTAGAGAGTTTTCATCGCTTATGAGGTGTGAAAGAAAGCTATAAAGCGAATAGGCACCCCGAAGCAGAGTTGTGTGGGCACCTCCACAATACATGTACACTTAACGAGTATTGTAATGAAGCTATTTGATCCCAACTCGATTCCGTAAAACCAGTTGTTGCCATCTTTTCTCTGTACGGTTAGACGAAATCCGCGGGCTGTGGCTGTCGTGAGGCGGCATTCAATCGCTTCGATTTGCCCACTCGTTGGCTGTTCAGCTAAAACTCGCGCGGTGTGTCCAATCGAGCAGAAGCAGACGACGCGCTCAAGTGTATACAGAGGGTGGCGCCTTAGAGAGACACCTGATATATTCATCATAGACGGGGATTTTAGTATTGGGGGTTGGGGTATAGAGAATTAGTATGCAATCCTATGAATTGATAGTAGTTATTAGAGGTGATCAGTTATATGCCGTCCCTCCAAGGCGCCACCTTCTGTACATGTATCGGCAGCGATATCTTCAACGAAGTTTATATGTAGCTTAGATGTTCAAGGGGATACTGTACATGTATTCTACGATGCAGAATACATGTACAGTATCCCCTTGAACATCTAAGCTCACGAAGGCGCGTATTTCATGTCCCTCGACACAATACTGTGCCTCTCCGGCACGGCCTCAACAACACTCCTCTAAAGATGGCCCCTCTTTCTTCCTCACTTTCGGATTTGCGGCCACAGCAGTCCAACTAAATCAAACCAAACCAATCCTCACGCGCCATGAAGCTCTTCACCACCGCACTCGCCACGTTTGGACTCATCGCTTCAACCGCCAGCGCCACGCCAATGATGCGCCAGGAAGCCGAGGGTGGCGATCCATGCAACCTCACTGGGACATACAAGGCGGGGACCGACATCTCGTCCTGCAACACCGTCACTGTCGGGCCTCTCACTGTTCCAGCTGGTGTCACTTTGGACTTGAGCAAAACAAAGGCGGGGGCTGCTATCAACTTCACGGGCACCACTACCTTCGGTACGGCCAAGTGGGAGGGCCCGCTTGTGCGTGTGAGTGGAAACTCCCTCACAGTTAAGGGCTCCGGCACGTTGGACGGCCAAGGTGCATGATACTGGAAGCAGGGCGAGTCGATCACCCGCCAAGTCTTCGTCAAGCTGCAGAATGTCGTTGACTCAAACGTGTCGGGGTTTACTCTCAAGAACTCGCCATTTCGCACGTTTAGTCTGGTCACATCATGTGACTCACATGCCGAGACACAACCGTCAGCGGGCTCACGCTTGATTCCAGTGCCGGCAACGGCCTCGCAAAGAACACGGACGGCTTTGGACTGACCAAGAGCGACCATATTACAATCACCGGCAACAAGATCTACAACCAGGACGACTGCCTTGCTATGCAGTCCAGTACCAACACCTTCTTCACCAACAATTACTGCAGCGGCAGCCACGGCATCTCCATCGGATCGCTGGGCGGCAACGCCGTCGACGAATCGACAACAGTCGCGGGTCTGACGGTCGAGGGCAACACGATCGTTAACAGCGACAATGGTCTTCGTATCAAGACCGTCATCGGACTTAAGGGCCTTGTCTCCAACGTGAAGTACCTGAACAACAAGTTGCAGAACGTGGAGAGCGCCATTGCCATCCACTCGGACTACAGCCGGTCAAAGGGCTCCTACTCGGGGGCACCGACCAGCCAGGTGACTATCACTGACATCACAGTGAACGGTGTCGGGTGCCAAGGGTGTCTGCAAGGGTCAACCGAATGGCATCACTTGCTAACCAGAGAATTATCTCGATGTTTAGAAAAGACTGAAACGAGCAGAAGAAACTCGTGGGCGTTGTGTAGCACGACAGTGGTGTGCGGTGTGGCTATCCGCAAATTCAGAGACTTTAACACCCTTTTAAATCCCAGCAATATCTCGTGACTTCGCGTTGTAGACTTTGTGAATCGAACATGCGTCAGATTCTACGTTCTGCGCGCACGTCTACTGGCCGAAGCAAGCGAGGATACACTCGCTCACTTTCGTGCATTCAGCACGCCAACAAGGATTGACTGGACAGTCGCCCCCCCCATTCTTAGGTACTGGTGGTGCGCGTCGTCTTTTCAACAGCTGGGGGCACGTCGTACGAAAGCAAAGGCGACTAAACGACTAAGATCGACGCGAACGTGGAATAGCAAGTTCACATGCCCGTCAGCTTGTTGTTTGCCGCAGCTTGCTGCCCACGGCAATAGGAGAGGACCAAAGTCTACCGCAATGTCACCAGTTTTCTTCTTGACTCCAGTGAGTGATCCACAATATTGCTGAAAACTCGCTCAAATAAAATGAAATGACTTGTGTGGTGATTTTTGCTACTGTACGAAACAACAAGGGGTTACAGACAACGACGGATAAATCCGGCACCACTGAATGGCATCCTCCATAGTAAATGTGCCAGAATTCTCTGTCAGGAACGATAGAGACTGTACAAGGCAGTGACATAAAATACACGTAACGGAGCATAAAGTACACAAAAATTTAGATAAAGTACTTAAAACCATATGGAATACAAATGTCAAGTGTAAATCTCGAAGTTGATTGGCTATCTGAATTACTTATTGTAAAAAGTACAACATATGTGTGCCGGGTTTTGCGTTGCCGTCGTTGTCTGTACTCGTCGAAAACACTTGTTACAGACGGATTGAAGGATGGCGCCTTTTGTCTCTACGTGCGAACGAAATGTATCGAATTATCTCCGCCCTTGAGGCGGACCACGATTTGCTAGTTCGTGGTTTTGCTACCGTAGCAGCTACAGACTCATCAGAATTTGCGTTAATGTTGCACCCACGTTGCGTGGATATCGCTGAGCCGATGACCGCAAGTTTACTTTATTTTTCAAAGCATCTTTGGGGAAAACTGGCGCTCCATGGATCCCCTGTGCCTGGTAAATTTACTAAGAAAAATTAACTTTGTTTACCAGTTTTATGGATAAGAACGGATGCAGTACACGCCACCTTCTTATTCACTACTGGTACATGTTGGTGAGGCCTCCATACAACACTAACATGTACTTCAAGTATTGATACTGTACAGCACCTCGAGTGCATGTGTACCTATGCACAGCCATGTAGCATTAGCAGCGCGAGAGGAAGTCCAACGACACATCCCATTTCGCAGCTTGGCGTCGTTTCTCGGACCGATCACGTGCATTGTATGGCCGGCCTGACTCAACCTCCAGCGAACGAAAAAAAATTAAGTCGCCATTCCTCAATTTGTCGCCGGAACAGCAGCACCACCGACACACAAGAACTGCAAGACTCCGCCCGCGCCAAGCCATGAAGATCTTCACCTCCACCTTCGCCGCAGTTGTGCTATTTACTGCCGTTGCCTCCGGATCCCCCATGATTCGTCAAGAAGTCGAGGCCGGCGACCCGTGCACCCTCACAGGCACGTACAAGGTTGGCACGGACATCTCGTCCTGCAGCACGATCAATGTCGGGCCTCTCACAGTCCCAGCCGGCGTCACCCTGGACTTGAGCCAGGCGAAGGACGGCGCCACGATCAACTTCACGGGCACCACCACCTTCGGAACGACGCAGTGGGTTGGTCCGCTAATCTCGGTCAGCGGCAACTCCCTCACCGTCAAGGGTTCCGGAACGCTGGACGGTCAAGGCGACTGGTACTGGAAGCAGGGTGAGTCTATCACGCGCCCTGTCTTCTTCAGGTTGCAGAGCGCAATTAGCTCGAACCTGTCGGGCTTCATCATCAAAAACTCGCCCTTCCGCACGTTCAGCATCGTGACGTGCCAGCACACGAAGCTCAGCGGCCTCACGCTCGACTCGAGCGCGGGTAACGGACGTGCTCACAACACGGACGGCTTCGACTTGAGCAAGAATGACCACGTGACTATCACTGGCAACAAGATCTACAACCAGGACGACTGCCTGGCCATGCAGTCGAGCACCAACACAATCTTCAACAACAACCTCTGCAGCGGCAGTCACGGCATCTCGGTCGGGTCTATCGGTGGAGAAGCGGTCGACCAGTCAACCACAGTGGACGGACTCACCGTCCAGGGCAACACCATCGTCAACAGCGACAACGGCCTTCGCATTAAGGCTCTAGTTGGAGCGAAGGGCCGCGTCACCAACGTCAAGTACATCAACAACCAGCTGCAGAACGTGGAGAACGCCATTGCGATCCACTCGGACTACAGCAGGTCGGCCGGTGCCTACACCGGCGCCGCTACCAGCCAGGTGACGATCTCCGAGATCACGGTCGACGGGCTTCGGGGCTCGGTCGACCAGATCTACGAGATCCTGGTGAACCCCAGCGCTGTGTCGGGGTGGACGTTCAAGGGCATCACCGTGACAGGGGCAAAGGGCGTTTGTAAGGGCCAGCCCAGTGGCATCACCTGCTAAGGCGGTTCGTGTCTGATACATGTCGACGAAGGATAGTGTGGTGTTCAAAAGCCCAGGAAAAGAAAATACTTCAAAGTATGGTTCGAATAAAATGAATGTACTCGCATGTAAAAAATGCTCAACTTTTGCTGTTCGAGCTCCACGAGCTACATGTAAGTACTGTAGTTTGCTGCTGACATCAGACCATAGCACTGAATCATGTCACGTTGTACTTACAATAAATGTATTTATTGGGCTGCACTCGCCCAATTAACAACTAAACAAACGAGACGGCCAGATATTGCTTTACACGCGGACAATCACCGCCTCTTTAACGCACAAAATATACGCTAGCCTGAGCGTAATGTAAAGAGGAACCCAGCAATGTTGCTGTAGCCCACGCGGCACCATGCGGCACTCTGCAACCCGCGCTGCTTAGCACTTGACGGTGCTGGGCTGGCCGCTGCAGGTGCCCGTCTTGCTCGCCTTGACCGTGACGCCCGAGAACTTCCAGTTGGACACGACCTTGGAGTTGGCCACGATGTCGTAGAGGTTGGTGGCCGTGCCCGAGAGGCCCGATATGGTGACGCCCTTGATGGTGACGGCGCTCGTGGCCTTGCCGGTGTAGCCGCCCTTGGACTTGCTGTAGTCCGAGTGGATGACGATGGCGTTCTTGACGTTGCTGAGCTTGTTGTCGGTGTAGGTGACGTCCGAGACGAGGCCCTTGAGGTCGACGATGGTCTTGATGCGGATGCCGTTGACGCTGTTGACGATGGTGTTGCCCTTGACCGTGAGGCCCGAGACCGTGTCGGCCGAGCTGACGGTGGATCCGCCGAGCGATCCGATGGAGATACCGTGGCCGCCGCTGCAGTAGTTGTTGCTGAAGACCGTGTTGGTGCTGGACTGCATGGCGAGGCAGTCGTCCTGGTTGTAGATCTTGTTGCCCGTGATGGTGACGTAGTTGTTCTTGCTCAGGTCGAAGCCGTCCGTGTTCTTGGCCGTGCCGTCGCCCGCGCTCGAGTCGAGCGTGAGGCCGCTGATGGTGGTCTTCTGCGAGTTGAGGACGCTGAAGGTGCGGTAGGGCGAGTTCTTGATCTTGAAGCCCGAGAGCGTGGACGAGATTACGTTGTTGAGGCGGAAGAAGACGGGGCGGCTGATGGACGTGCCCTGCTTCCAGTACCAGGCGCCCTGGCCGTCGAGCGTGCCCGCGCCGCTGACCGTGAGGCTGCGAGGCTGCTGCCGCCGAGCAGCACGAGTGAGCCGGCCCACTTCTTCTGGCCGAACGTGACGGTGCCGGAGATCTTGATGTTGGCGCCCGTCTTGGCCTTGCTCAGGTCGAGCGTGACGCCGGCGGGCACGCTGAGCGTGCCGATGGTGAGCGTGCTGCAGGACGAGATGTCGGTGCCGGCCTTGTAGGTGCCGGAGAGCGTGCAGGTGGAGGCCTCCTGCTCCTGGCGCATCATGGGCGAACAGCGGTGGCGGCGAGGAGGGCGAGCGCGGCGAGGACGGTGGAGAAGAGCTTCATGGTAGCTGCTGGGCTGGTTGTCGAGTTACCTTGAGACGGTAAAATGAAAAATGAAGTGAAAAGCTTCGCGGGACTTGAGAATAGATGTTATCGGTGCACTTCTTGCACAATGGCATGGTCTTCAAGGATGCTTGGTGGTAGGGATGTCCTTGCACGATTGTCTTGATGCCCATTCATTAGTGTTTGCAATGCGATTTGCAGCTCTTTCCAGAGCATGAATTCTCCCCGAACAGAGGGGAAGTCTACTGCTTGGCTGAGAGCGGCGTGAGTTCAAGCTTCTGATGTCATTTTGCCTACAGAATGCCACAATACAGCAAAACTCCATGCGAGTTTGTTGAAGTGCTGTGGCCGTGCTATACACCGGCGCGACTATCAAATCATCTCGCCAGTCGGGAAAACGAACGAGTGGACCTGTCTCAAAGCTCGATGCCTCGACAAGAACGAGCTTCTGGCATTTTGTAGCTAGATATACAGAGGGTGGCGCCTTAGAGAGACACCTGATATATTCATCATAGACGGGGATTTTAGTATTGGGGGTTGGGGTATAGAGAATTAGTATGCAATCCTATGATATGATAGTAGTTATTAGAGGTGATCAGTTATATGCCGTCCCTCTAAGGCGCCACCTTCTGTACTCTATGAGACTTTAAGGGGGAAATTGGAGATAGATCGGAATCGAGACTCCGTACGCGTTCCCAAGAGCTCCGACAAATACTCAGGCATCAACAAACTAGGATATTGTGTCTAATGCCCATTTGGACTTGAAATCGGCACTTTGGAAATCTTGAATTAGGCACCATACAAAGATCTATATATTAGTATGGCAAGTGAAGCATATGATTTAGAGACAAGTCGCTATCAACAGTGTTTGTGTTCCTGGCAAGAGATATATTCATGGGGCCGAGTGTGAAGCGTTGTCACACCGGGACTAATTCACGGGTAGTCCCGACACTGCGTCGATCAAGAATTTCAGTCTGTGTGGTGGTGATGCCAGGTCCACCAAGCTAGAGAGCTGTTGTTACCCATAATATCGGATAAATTCCATGATGCGCAACAGAGCGCAGGTACAGTGTAGCTGCTCCTTGCTCGTTCTGTGGTATCCACAAGCCAATGTAAGGTAACGAAGATTTGATAATAAGTCGATTGCCAGGTTACATGTAGTTAGTTTATTATTTAAAATACTTACTTTGGTATATTGGTCTGTTACGATTGCCTGGTCGACCCAGCTCCATCTCATAATTTGGCAGGTACGGCTGCCGCGGAATGCGCCGTCATGTATGAGAGCTTCATTGGCGTGCCAAATGCACAGAGCAGAGGGAGGTCGAGCTAGCACGAATTATATTGGCGCGAAGCTTGAATAGTGACGAAAGTAACGGGAGGAGGGTGGTGGCAGTGGTTATTGTAGCGGCGACGGAAAGTGGTTCTAGTAGTTCTAGCCCAGTTGCTACTGCGCTAGATAAGATAAAAGCACCGAGAAATACATGTAACAACGACATAACCATCAATGGACCACTATTTACTATATTGAAGCTATTCTCTTAAACAAGGACATTTTGAAAACTCCATTTAGGTACTTTGGATTGTTTATGTACTAAGTGCCTAGTTTGTTTATGCCTGCAAATACTGCAAAACAACGTCGATGATGTCACACAACTTGTATGACACAAGAGCCGCCTCCCGCGCGGTCTGCAAATCAATCGCGACCAGAAGCTCACAATCCTTGCCACTTTTCTCGGCTCTAATGAAGCTCACCACGCTCGCGCGCTCATAGAGCGGCCCGCCACCAAGAAGGATCGCAAAGATCGACATGAACATGTACAGTAATGTGCGTGAATACCGGACGGGTCTACAGCTAATACCCTTGTATAGTTTATAAATCTGGGCCTACGATGTGACGAGATGGTGATGAGCAAAGGTACTGAGCTAAAAATCCATTAATCTCGGTAATTTGAATATTGGCGCGCTTTCGCTTTCCTTTAAAAGCGTTCCTCATTTGCGATCAAAGCCTCAAACTACCAAGCCACCATGCCCAAGACCCCCACTTCTAGCAAAAGACCCCGCCTCACTCACGCACAGAAGCTCCGCATCATTGCCAAGGTGGAGAGCTCACCGAGCATGTCCTACGCGGAGATCGCGGAGTGGGCTGCTGCGAGGACGCCTGGTCGAAGGTTACTGTTGATACCATACAGCATTGCTCGGGCCTTATTAACAAGGTTTCTTGACGAGCTAAATAATATCAATACATTCCTTTTTCTTAACCAATCGGATTCACCTTATACTCTTGGAGACCTTATATATATCAGGCGTCCGGTATTCAGTATATGCGCCACACTAAGATACAGCAAAGTTCTCCTGCACTAGCCGCAATGCGGATTGTATCTGGCTATTGTTAATTCACTGGCGGTTAAGTGGTTCTACTGTACTGTAGAATCGCCCCACCGTTTGTGGATCTGTACGCGAAATAACATCCGTGTCAAGGCGATCACCAACCTGGTGTCGCCACTAGCAAAGACCAACATCAATGCAATATTTTCCGGGGTTTTTTATTGAAGAACGCGACTGGTGAAGAACAACGCTGGTCGTGGGTCGTGTTGGACTGCGTGCAGCAGAGATCGTGCTGCAAGGTCCGCTTGTGTAGTTGGTAACACTTCAACAGAACAATACGACGCGCAGCTCTGGGTGCTGCACTGTAGTGTACTACGAAGATGCTTCATGCAGCGTGATATCGGTTGTTCAATGCGAGATCCGTTCGGAACACAGGATGTTCCGCACGCTCGCCGAATTGCCACCTGGGGTGGGACGCTGGGCTCACGTACCCGGTCGTTGTGAATCCGAGTGCAGGTGTCGAACAGCCCGACGACGGCGGACGCACCAAAAAACAGCAAAACGTATCCCACTCCCACCTGACCCGCCTTGCCTCTACTGTAGGCGAACTGCCACGACGAACATGCACAACAAGTTGCTGACACTCGAGGTCACTGCTCTGATATCGTGACCTAGTCAGCCCGGGGTTTGAATTTATTGAGCTTGAGACTCCCGGCTCATAAGCTCCTCTCACTGGTCCAGTCTCACTCTTCATTTTACCGTCTCAAGGTAACTCGACAACCAGCCCAGCAGCTACCATGAAGCTCTTCTCCACCGTCCTCGCCGCGCTCGCCCTCCTCGCCGCCACCGCTGTTCGCCCATGATGCGCCAGGAGCAGGAGGCCTCCACCTGCACGCTCTCCGGCACCTACAAGGCCGGCACCGACATCTCGTCCTGCAGCACGCTCACCATCGGCACGCTCAGCGTGCCCGCCGGCGTCACGCTCGACCTGAGCAAGGCCAAGACGGGCGCCAACATCAAGATCTCCGGCACCGTCACGTTCGGCCAGAAGAAGTGGGCCGGCTCACTCGTGCTGCTCGGCGGCAGCAGCCTCGCAGCCTCACGGTCAGCGGCGCGGGCACGCTCGACGGCCAGGGCGCCTGGTACTGGAAGCAGGGCACGTCCATCAGCCGCCCCGTCTTCTTCCGCCTCAACAACGTAATCTCGTCCACGCTCTCGGGCTTCAAGATCAAGAACTCGCCCTACCGCACCTTCAGCGTCCTCAACTCGCAGAAGACCACCATCAGCGGCCTCACGCTCGACTCGAGCGCGGGCGACGGCACGGCCAAGAACACGGACGGCTTCGACCTGAGCAAGAACAACTACGTCACCATCACGGGCAACAAGATCTACAACCAGGACGACTGCCTCGCCATGCAGTCCAGCACCAACACGGTCTTCAGCAACAACTACTGCAGCGGCGGCCACGGTATCTCCATCGGATCGCTCGGCGGATCCACCGTCAGCTCGGCCGACACGGTCTCGGGCCTCACGGTCAAGGGCAACACCATCGTCAACAGCGTCAACGGCATCCGCATCAAGACCATCGTCGACCTCAAGGGCCTCGTCTCGGACGTCACCTACACCGACAACAAGCTCAGCAACGTCAAGAACGCCATCGTCATCCACTCGGACTACAGCAAGTCCAAGGGCGGCTACACCGGCAAGGCCACGAGCGCCGTCACCATCAAGGGCGTCACCATATCGGGCCTCTCGGGCACGGCCACCAACCTCTACGACATCGTGGCCAACTCCAAGGTCGTGTCCAACTGGAAGTTCTCGGGCGTCACGGTCAAGGCGAGCAAGACGGGCACCTGCAGCGGCCAGCCCAGCACCGTCAAGTGCTGAGCAGCTCGCGTTGCAGATGGCTGATGCGCAGTGCAGAACTACAGCAACGTTGCTGTTGTTGATCTGGTGCTCTACCACATGCTGCGGGCCAGCATATACCTCATTCGTTTCGTCTCAAATTTGTTGGTAGTTAGGCGGTTGCAGTCCGATAAATACACTTTCTTAGATGTCTTAACTATTATACTCCCAGGGGTTTGGAGCCCTTTGCAGGTTTTGTGCAACTACCCCTCAATTTGAACGACTCAAAATATGAACATAGACATCAATGTATTCTCTTCGTTCACTGACCTAGACAAGACTACGAAGACATTCCTCTTCTGCTACTTCCACGATTCGTACGTCACGCGAAACAACTCACAGGCTGGAGTCTACAACAGCATTTTGGTTTAGCAGCTGATACCGCTGGGCTCGCCGCTGCAGCTGCCCGTGTCACCAGATACATCAATACCCGAGAACGACCAGTCCGACGCAACGTCCGAGTCGATGAGGATGTCGTACACCGTGTCGGCTGAGCCCGTCAGGCCGTCGATGGTGATCCCCGAGATCGTCACCTTACTCGTAGCAGAGCCCGTGTACCCGCCCTTGGACTTGCTGTAGTCGCCGTGGATCACGATGGCGTTCTCGACGTTCGACAGCGTGTTGCTCGTGTACGTCACGTCCTCCACCGTTCCGTAGTCGTCGATGATGGTCTTGATGCGGATACCGTTGACGCTGTTGATGATCTTGTTGTTCTTGACCGTCAGACCCGAGACCGTGTCCGAAGAGCTGACGGAGGACCCACCGATGGAGCCGATAGAGATGCCGTGTCCGCCACTGCAGGTGTTGCTGGAGAAGACCGTGTTGGTGCTGGACTGCATGGCGAGGCAGTCGTCCTGGTTGTAGATGGTGTTGCCTGAGATCGTGACGTCCGTGTTCTTGCTCAGGTCGAAGCCGTCCGTGTTCTTAGCAGTGTCGTCACCCGCGCTCGAGTCGAGCGTGAGTCCACTGATGGTGGTAGACTCACAACTGAGGATGCTGAAGGTGCGGTAGGGCGAGTTCTTGATGGTGAAGTCCGACACCGTGGAGGAGATGACTTTGCTCATGCGGAAGAAGACGGGGCGGTCGATGGACGTGCCCTTCTCCCAGTACCAGTCTCCCTGGCCATCCAGAGTTCCGGTGCCGCCAACAGTCAGGTCCGTGCCCGTGAGAGGGTTGAGCGGGCCTTCCCACTCGGACGTCTCGAACGTCGTCGTGCCCGTGAACTCAATGGTGGCGCCGTCCGCAACGTCGCTCAAGTCCAGCGTGACTCCGGCAGGCACCGTCAGCGAGCCGATCTTGATGGTGCTGCACGATGACACGTCCGTGCCGCTGGCGTAGGTGCCCGACAGTGTGCAGCTGCTGGACGACTCGTTCACTTGGCGCATCATGGGCGAAGCGGAGACGGCGGAGGCCACGAGAGCGACAACGGCGAGGATGGGGGCGACAATCTTCATGTGAGATGGTAGTGGAGGTGGAGAAGGAGAAGGAAGAGGCAATGCGCTATCGAAAGTAAATTCCGGAATGGGATTGGGGATGGCACGCGAAGTGAAGGAGCCCTTCAGGGCCCGCCACCGGAGTCGGGACTCCTTGTGCATCAGTAGAGGATGCCGCTAAGCAGTCGTGGCCGCTCTCAGGGACGGCGAATAATCACGTCAATCTGGAGTTGACGCCTGGCGTCAGTGGGTCTTAGATGTCTTGACAAAGTTCACGTGTGAGAGGTTGAACCTGCTTATAAATGTGAAAGCCCGCGATATTGAGAAGTAGCTTTTGAGCTTGAATAGGAAATGGCTTGGACGTCGGCGCGAAATAATTCGATTTACCCGTTTATAACGATATGTGAGACGATCGGCTGGGCATGGTTTCCTCCATATGCCTCCTCAACGCAACACCAGCGTGGCTCGAAATGAAGCTCGACGCACGAGTCCGCCCCCCAGCGCCATCAATTAGGGTGGTTCGGCACTAGCAGCCGATGCAGCCACGCTCTTCCCCTCAACAAGTTGACCTGCTCACGAGCATACCATACATTTTTGCTCTGCCCACGAGATTTTAAGTATTATAGTTGATGAGAACACTGCGCGGGGCTATTAAACGGGAGTCTTCACTTAAAAGCGTGAGTCTTCATTTTTTTTTAGTAAAGAATCGCAGGGCACCCGAGAATGCAATTCTTGGATTAATACTTATCTATTCGAGCAGAAGTTAATAATTAAATCTTTTGTGAATCCAGAATAATTTTCTATATAATTAGCAAAGGAGTAAACGAGTAGTGCTCCAACTGCGAACCCTGTTAGTCTTTCGTTCTTATGCCTTCTGTGAGCTAGAAGACTGAGAAGGTTAGCTAAACCTGTATTTCTTAATCTTAAGTTGCGAGGAACTGATAAGAATTCTAACAATAATTCAGCACTTTCAAGAAATTAATCATTCAATTATAAAATTCAAATGTATTTTTATGAAGATTATTTTTTCGGGTGCTGAAGAATCGACTAAATGAATAAACGCTCGCGATACGATCACCGTAGGCGGGGATGCAGCAGTGCGCGTCTCCGTGAGTAGGTAGCCAACTAAACCGCAACAAATTCAAAGATGAACGCTCGCGAGTTGCTAGAATCACACGCAAGTTGCATTAAAACGAAAGGATAACAGCAACGCATTTCTGTAAAAAATATCTATCTACGCAAACATCCAGTATTCTTCTTGAAGATTATTTTGGTGAGCTGCAGCACCACGTCACAGATTATTTGCTGTACACAAGGGCAACTTGTATGTTGCAGAGAGTGATGGTCGTCGAAGCTTCGCGAAGCGCTGATCAAGTTTGTCAGGGTTCTAGATTGTAGGAACTAGAGCGAGCTGCTAAGGTCTCGTAGGTAAAGCTTTTGATTCAATCTCACTTTCCATTCTACACTGCATCGCAAAAGAAGAGTTCAAGTCGTTTTTGGTTATGAGCCCAAATACGCTGGGTCCTAACGACGTGCTGCGCGAGGACAACTATTTCCTGTGGGAATTCAACTGCCGCATGGCACTCGCGAGGAAGGACCTGCTGGACCACGTGGAGATGAAGCCAGAAGATGCAGGTAAGTGGGAGACCGAGACGTGGAAAGCCGCCGATTTCAAGGCGCTGGCTGTCATCTCGAAGTTACTGAGTCCAGTGTACCAGCCGATGATCCGAGAATCCAAGTCTGCCAAGGATGCGTGGGAAACGCTGCGCGAGTTCTTCGTCAGGCAGAATCTTCACAACCGCGTCCAGCTTCGGAAGCAACTGCACGAGTTCCAAATGGCATCTGGGGCTGATTTGATGGGCCACCTACTGAAGTTCGATGATCTCTGTCTGCGACTTTCGGCTGTTGGTGACCAGCTGAGCGACGACGAGAAGCTCGTGATTCTTCTGGGGAGTTTGTCGAGCTAGTATGACGCCATGGTGAAGATTATTGAGGCTCACTCATCCGTGACTCTGATGGATGCGAAGGAGATGCTGCGCCGCGAGTCGGAGACGCTCAAGAAACGCGAGAAGCAAGAGGAAGCGTTTAACGTGTCTGCGCGTGGTGGAAATGGAAGCACAAGACGACGGAACAATGCAGGGTCACGCGGGACCCAGGCAAGCCAGCATGGACATGGAGGCGGGCGGCATGGAAGCCGTCGTGGTGGTGGCCAGCAGCGCCAACCACGTGGAGGTCGTGGAGCGTCGAGGTTTGATGGGCGATGCTTTGAATGTAACCAGTTCGGCCACAAGCGTGCAGAGTGCCCAACACTCAGTAAGAAGGACGACGGAGATGAGTTTGTGTTCGCCGCGACGAGGGAGGCATCGATGGCATGGCTGCTGGATAGTGGGGCCAGCACGCACATGACGCACAGCCGGCAAGATTTCGTGGAGTTCCGATAGCTGCAGAGCCCGACGGATATTGTAGTAGCCAGCGGACAACGCCTACGCGCGATGGGAGTGGGAACTGTGCGCTTCCTGATTGGCGGCGGCCGGTTGATCAAGGTGACTGAAGTACTGTATGTTCCGGACCTCGACCGGAGACTGCTGTCGATTCCGTCGTTGGTGGCCAAGGGTGCTTCTGTGGAGTTCTCTGGTAATGGGTGCACTATCAGTTTTGAAGGGAGATTGGTTGCGCGTGTGGAGAAGGGGGAAAATTATTTGTCTGGAACGTGGTGGCGACGACGGATGAGGAGCGCGGCAAGGACGTTGCAGCATCGGCGGAGCTGTCGCCTGGCAGCTTGTGGCACGAGCGGCTGGGGCATGTGTCGAAGAAGAAGATGATGTTGGTGTCGCGCGCTGCGGAGGGCGTTCCGAGCTTTGGTCAAGATGATGATGTCCCAGTTGACGTACCCTGTGCTGGCTGTTCGTGTGGCAAGATGACTGTGAGCCCGTTCGCAAGACAGTCCGGCAGTAGTGTGAAGACCGCAGGATTGCTGGACCTCGTACACTCCGACGTCATGGGTCCAATGAAGCCTCAGTCGAAAGGGGGAGCGCGTTTCGTAGTGACGTTTGTCGATGATTATTCTCGCTACGTGCACATGTATCTGATCAAGGCGAAGTCGGAGGTATTTGCTCGGTTGGTGGAGTACAAGGCGCTCGTGGAAGCGCAGACCGGTCGTCGTATTCGCTGCTTGCGCAGTGATAACGGAGGAGAGTCTGTGAACAAGAAGTTTGGGGACTTTTTCGCGGCTCATGGGATCGTGCACCAGACCTCCACGCTTCACACTCCGCAGCAAAACGGTCTCGCTGAGCGTATGAACCGCACGCTGGTTGAGATGGCACGCTCAATGTTGTACCACCGCGGAATGGCTCGTGAGTGGTGGGGTGAAGCTCTGAGTACGGCTGTGTATTTGACGAACCGCGTACCGAACACTGCTCGCCCTCAAACTACTCCCCATGAAGTTTTCGCCGGACACAAGCCTGACCTGAGCTACCTGCGAGTCTTCGGACCGAGAGGGTACGTTCACGTTGACAAGTCACGTCGGAGCAAGTGGGATGCCCGAGCTCACGCATGCATCTTTCTCGAGTACGCTCCTGGCTCGAAGGCCTATCGCGTTTGGGATGCTAAAGATGAGCGCATCGTGACTACCAGGACCATCACCTTGAATGAGCGTCCTGCTGACAACTATCGCACTGTGGTTCACGTGACGAGGCAGGCTCCGTTGCAGTTCGACGAGGATGTGAGTACCTCGCAGCAGCCACAACAACCGGTTTTGCCTGCGACGGACAACAGCGGAGACGTTGAAATGACCGAGGTCGATGGTGATCCCGTCGACATGGAAGTCGATGCAGTACCAGACGCACTGGTTCGCCGTGGCGAAGGTGAGATGTCTCGCAGAGGGGGAGAAGCACTTGAAATCCCAGTTTCAGAGCCGAGCTCGAACGTTACAGCTGCTCGACAACTCACCAGCCAGTCCTCTCTACGTCAATCAGCTCTGATTCCATCGTCCATGCGCACTGGTGAAACCTCGCTGAGCGATCGCCTCGTGTTTGGCCCAACTAGACCTCGTCAAGTTCGTATTTCGGCGCCCCACCAACCGCGTCTGCTGACAAGTGCTCAAGAAGCAAGAACCCCGTCATTGCCAGCGCTACCACCGAGTGAAGGCAATAGAGAGACTGGGGAAGCCGAACGACTGCTGCTGGAGAATGGCGAAACCGATCCGACAAGTGGACAAGATGCGACGGGAGATGGCTACACTTCGGACGGAAGCATTGGTGAGCCGGACAGCAAGCGCCCGAGAATTGACGACGAGTACGAGATTGCTCTTGCTGCCTCGGAACGTATTCCCAACTCGTTCCGTGAAGCGATGCGTTCTGCCGACTCGGACAAGTGGAAGGAGGCGTGTCGCGCTGAAATCCGAGCTCATGTGCGCAACCACACTTGGGATTTAGTTTACCGTCCGCCCGGTGTTCGAGTGATCGGGCACAAGTGGGTCTTTGCCCTTAAACGCGATGAACACGGAAACATTATCCGGTACAAGGCGCGTTTAGTTGCTCTCGGTTGCTTCCAGACGTATGGTGTTGACTACACATCTACCTACTCTCCTGTTGCCAGTCTCAACACGGTGCGGATTTTTCTTGCGGTGTGCTGCCAGCTCGGATACATGGTGAACCAGTACGATGTTGAAACGGCCTTTCTAAACGGCGACCTCGAAGAGGAATTGTACATGGTGCCGCCTGAGTGTCTCAATGTTCGTGAAGGCATGTGTGTCGCCTTCGTCGCAGTCTCTATGGCTTAAAGCAAGCCGCTGCTGTGTGGCACAAGACCATTCGAAGTGTGTTCATCGCCCTGGGATTCAAGCAGTGCAAGTCGGATCCCTGCCTGTTCGTTCGAGTTCGTCACAATGGACCCGTTTTCATCGTCCTGTATGTCGATGATCTGCTTATCGGATGTGCGGCCGAAGAAGAGGCGTCGAGTATTGCAGAGGCATTGGGTGCGCGTTTTAGTCTCAAGTCACTTGGAGATGCTCGCTTTATTCTCGGAATTGAGCTTCGCTACATCACGCAGCGTGGAGAGCTTTTCGTTTGTCAGGCGCAATACATTTCGCGAATCATTGAGCGATTTGGCCAAGCAGAGGCTCACCCTGTCCGAAACCCGAGCGTCGTCGGGCAAAATCTGCGTGCAAGTGACGAACACGCAAGGATGAACGAGAAAAAGCCATTTCGCGAACTTGTTGGCTCACTTCTCTACGTTGCTAATGCAACCTGGCCCGACATTTGTGTTGCAGTCAGCATTCTATCACAACACCTCGAGGATCCACGTGAAATGCATTGGAAGGCGGCTGTGCGCGTGCTACGGTACCTCAAGGGTACACTCGCTACTGGTGTTAAGTATTGGCGCGGAACTCAGCTGCGTTTGCTCGCCTTCAGCGATGCAAACTGGGGAAGCGATCTATCTACTCGCCGATCGACATCAGGCGTGCTTCTGCAGCCGTGTGGTGGACCAGTCGTGTTCAAGGCGAAGAAACAGGCGACCGTCGCGCTATCTTCGGCCGAAGCCGAGTACATGGCGCTTGCGGTGACGGTGCAGGAAGTGATGTGGGTGCGGCAGCTGCTCGGAGAGAAGCTGGTGGGAGATACGTGTGCTACTAAAGTCTTCATCGATAACAAGGCAGCGATCAGCATGGCGAGCAACAGCGGGTACACCCCACGCGCCAAGCACATCGACCTCCGCGTGCACTTCGTTCGTGATCAAGTCGAAAAAGGAACGATCAAGGTCCAGCATGTGCGCTCTGCTCAACAACTGGCAGACAACCTTACCAAGCCACTCCCGACTCCGCAGTTCATGATACTGGTGAAGGCAAGTGGCGTTGTCAGCAGCGGCGATCCTGGAATGCAAGTTGAGGGGGAGTGTTGAGCTGCAGCACCACGTCACAGATTTTCATACCCGACACTCACACACACTTAAGGGGTATAATTATGTGCTGTACACAAGGGCAACTTGCGGGTTGCAGAGAGTGATGGTCGTCGAAGCTTCGCGAAGCGCTGATCAAGTTTGTCAGGGTTCTAGATTGTAGGAACTAGAGCGAGCTGCTAAGGTCTCGTAGGTAAAGCTTTTGATTCAATCTCACTTTCCATTCTACACTGCATCGCAAAAGAAGAGTTCAAGTCGTTTTTGGTTATGAGCCCAAATACGCTGGGTCCTAACGACGTGCTGCGCGAGGACAACTATTTCCTGTGGGAATTCAACTGCCGCATGGCACTCGCGAGGAAGGACCTGCTGGACCACGTGGAGATGAAGCCAGAAGATGCAGGTAAGTGGGAGACCGAGACGTGGAAAGCCGCCGATTTCAAGGCGCTGGCTGTCATCTCGAAGTTACTGAGTCCAGTGTACCAGCCGATGATCCGAGAATCCAAGTCTGCCAAGGATGCGTGGGAAACGCTGCGCGAGTTCTTCGTCAGGCAGAATCTTCACAACCGCGTCCAGCTTCGGAAGCAACTGCACGAGTTCCAAATGGCATCTGGGGCTGATTTGATGGGCCACCTACTGAAGTTCGATGATCTCTGTCTGCGACTTTCGGCTGTTGGTGACCAGCTGAGCGACGACGAGAAGCTCGTGATTCTTCTGGGGAGTTTGTCGAGCTAGTATGACGCCATGGTGAAGATTATTGAGGCTCACTCATCCGTGACTCTGATGGATGCGAAGGAGATGCTGCGCCGCGAGTCGGAGACGCTCAAGAAACGCGAGAAGCAAGAGGAAGCGTTTAACGTGTCTGCGCGTGGTGGAAATGGAAGCACAAGACGACGGAACAATGCAGGGTCACGCGGGACCCAGGCAAGCCAGCATGGACATGGAGGCGGGCGGCATGGAAGCCGTCGTGGTGGTGGCCAGCAGCGCCAACCACGTGGAGGTCGTGGAGCGTCGAGGTTTGATGGGCGATGCTTTGAATGTAACCAGTTCGGCCACAAGCGTGCAGAGTGCCCAACACTCAGTAAGAAGGACGACGGAGATGAGTTTGTGTTCGCCGCGACGAGGGAGGCATCGATGGCATGGCTGCTGGATAGTGGGGCCAGCACGCACATGACGCACAGCCGGCAAGATTTCGTGGAGTTCCGATAGCTGCAGAGCCCGACGGATATTGTAGTAGCCAGCGGACAACGCCTACGCGCGATGGGAGTGGGAACTGTGCGCTTCCTGATTGGCGGCGGCCGGTTGATCAAGGTGACTGAAGTACTGTATGTTCCGGACCTCGACCGGAGACTGCTGTCGATTCCGTCGTTGGTGGCCAAGGGTGCTTCTGTGGAGTTCTCTGGTAATGGGTGCACTATCAGTTTTGAAGGGAGATTGGTTGCGCGTGTGGAGAAGGGGGAAAATTATTTGTCTGGAACGTGGTGGCGACGACGGATGAGGAGCGCGGCAAGGACGTTGCAGCATCGGCGGAGCTGTCGCCTGGCAGCTTGTGGCACGAGCGGCTGGGGCATGTGTCGAAGAAGAAGATGATGTTGGTGTCGCGCGCTGCGGAGGGCGTTCCGAGCTTTGGTCAAGATGATGATGTCCCAGTTGACGTACCCTGTGCTGGCTGTTCGTGTGGCAAGATGACTGTGAGCCCGTTCGCAAGACAGTCCGGCAGTAGTGTGAAGACCGCAGGATTGCTGGACCTCGTACACTCCGACGTCATGGGTCCAATGAAGCCTCAGTCGAAAGGGGGAGCGCGTTTCGTAGTGACGTTTGTCGATGATTATTCTCGCTACGTGCACATGTATCTGATCAAGGCGAAGTCGGAGGTATTTGCTCGGTTGGTGGAGTACAAGGCGCTCGTGGAAGCGCAGACCGG
Organism: Phytophthora sojae; assembly: GCF_000149755.1. Lineage (NCBI taxonomy): Eukaryota > Oomycota > Peronosporomycetes > Peronosporales > Peronosporaceae > Phytophthora > Phytophthora sojae. The sequence continues at coordinate 3,116,304 of NW_009258119.1, forward strand.
TCGTCGTATTCGCTGCTTGCGCAGTGATAACGGAGGAGAGTCTGTGAACAAGAAGTTTGGGGACTTTTTCGCGGCTCATGGGATCGTGCACCAGACCTCCACGCTTCACACTCCGCAGCAAAACGGTCTCGCTGAGCGTATGAACCGCACGCTGGTTGAGATGGCACGCTCAATGTTGTACCACCGCGGAATGGCTCGTGAGTGGTGGGGTGAAGCTCTGAGTACGGCTGTGTATTTGACGAACCGCGTACCGAACACTGCTCGCCCTCAAACTACTCCCCATGAAGTTTTCGCCGGACACAAGCCTGACCTGAGCTACCTGCGAGTCTTCGGACCGAGAGGGTACGTTCACGTTGACAAGTCACGTCGGAGCAAGTGGGATGCCCGAGCTCACGCATGCATCTTTCTCGAGTACGCTCCTGGCTCGAAGGCCTATCGCGTTTGGGATGCTAAAGATGAGCGCATCGTGACTACCAGGACCATCACCTTGAATGAGCGTCCTGCTGACAACTATCGCACTGTGGTTCACGTGACGAGGCAGGCTCCGTTGCAGTTCGACGAGGATGTGAGTACCTCGCAGCAGCCACAACAACCGGTTTTGCCTGCGACGGACAACAGCGGAGACGTTGAAATGACCGAGGTCGATGGTGATCCCGTCGACATGGAAGTCGATGCAGTACCAGACGCACTGGTTCGCCGTGGCGAAGGTGAGATGTCTCGCAGAGGGGGAGAAGCACTTGAAATCCCAGTTTCAGAGCCGAGCTCGAACGTTACAGCTGCTCGACAACTCACCAGCCAGTCCTCTCTACGTCAATCAGCTCTGATTCCATCGTCCATGCGCACTGGTGAAACCTCGCTGAGCGATCGCCTCGTGTTTGGCCCAACTAGACCTCGTCAAGTTCGTATTTCGGCGCCCCACCAACCGCGTCTGCTGACAAGTGCTCAAGAAGCAAGAACCCCGTCATTGCCAGCGCTACCACCGAGTGAAGGCAATAGAGAGACTGGGGAAGCCGAACGACTGCTGCTGGAGAATGGCGAAACCGATCCGACAAGTGGACAAGATGCGACGGGAGATGGCTACACTTCGGACGGAAGCATTGGTGAGCCGGACAGCAAGCGCCCGAGAATTGACGACGAGTACGAGATTGCTCTTGCTGCCTCGGAACGTATTCCCAACTCGTTCCGTGAAGCGATGCGTTCTGCCGACTCGGACAAGTGGAAGGAGGCGTGTCGCGCTGAAATCCGAGCTCATGTGCGCAACCACACTTGGGATTTAGTTTACCGTCCGCCCGGTGTTCGAGTGATCGGGCACAAGTGGGTCTTTGCCCTTAAACGCGATGAACACGGAAACATTATCCGGTACAAGGCGCGTTTAGTTGCTCTCGGTTGCTTCCAGACGTATGGTGTTGACTACACATCTACCTACTCTCCTGTTGCCAGTCTCAACACGGTGCGGATTTTTCTTGCGGTGTGCTGCCAGCTCGGATACATGGTGAACCAGTACGATGTTGAAACGGCCTTTCTAAACGGCGACCTCGAAGAGGAATTGTACATGGTGCCGCCTGAGTGTCTCAATGTTTGTGAAGGCATGTGTGTCGCCTTCGTCGCAGTCTCTATGGCTTAAAGCAAGCCGCTGCTGTGTGGCACAAGACCATTCGAAGTGTGTTCATCGCCCTGGGATTCAAGCAGTGCAAGTCGGATCCCTGCCTGTTCGTTCGAGTTCGTCACAATGGACCCGTTTTCATCGTCCTGTATGTCGATGATCTGCTTATCGGATGTGCGGCCGAAGAAGAGGCGTCGAGTATTGCAGAGGCATTGGGTGCGCGTTTTAGTCTCAAGTCACTTGGAGATGCTCGCTTTATTCTCGGAATTGAGCTTCGCTACATCACGCAGCGTGGAGAGCTTTTCGTTTGTCAGGCGCAATACATTTCGCGAATCATTGAGCGATTTGGCCAAGCAGAGGCTCACCCTGTCCGAAACCCGAGCGTCGTCGGGCAAAATCTGCGTGCAAGTGACGAACACGCAAGGATGAACGAGAAAAAGCCATTTCGCGAACTTGTTGGCTCACTTCTCTACGTTGCTAATGCAACCTGGCCCGACATTTGTGTTGCAGTCAGCATTCTATCACAACACCTCGAGGATCCACGTGAAATGCATTGGAAGGCGGCTGTGCGCGTGCTACGGTACCTCAAGGGTACACTCGCTACTGGTGTTAAGTATTGGCGCGGAACTCAGCTGCGTTTGCTCGCCTTCAGCGATGCAAACTGGGGAAGCGATCTATCTACTCGCCGATCGACATCAGGCGTGCTTCTGCAGCCGTGTGGTGGACCAGTCGTGTTCAAGGCGAAGAAACAGGCGACCGTCGCGCTATCTTCGGCCGAAGCCGAGTACATGGCGCTTGCGGTGACGGTGCAGGAAGTGATGTGGGTGCGGCAGCTGCTCGGAGAGAAGCTGGTGGGAGATACGTGTGCTACTAAAGTCTTCATCGATAACAAGGCAGCGATCAGCATGGCGAGCAACAGCGGGTACACCCCACGCGCCAAGCACATCGACCTCCGCGTGCACTTCGTTCGTGATCAAGTCGAAAAAGGAACGATCAAGGTCCAGCATGTGCGCTCTGCTCAACAACTGGCAGACAACCTTACCAAGCCACTCCCGACTCCGCAGTTCATGATACTGGTGAAGGCAAGTGGCGTTGTCAGCAGCGGCGATCCTGGAATGCAAGTTGAGGGGGAGTGTTGAGCTGCAGCACCACGTCACAGATTTTCATACCCGACACTCACACACACTTAAGGGGTATAATTATGTGCTGTACACAAGGGCAACTTGCGGGTTGCAGAGAGTGATGGTCGTCGAAGCTTCGCGAAGCGCTGATCAAGTTTGTCAGGGTTCTAGATTGTAGGAACTAGAGCGAGCTGCTAAGGTCTCGTAGGTAAAGCTTTTGATTCAATCTCACTTTCCATTCTACACTGCATCGCAAAAGAAGAGTTCAAGTCGTTTTTTTATTTTTTCGGGTGCCCTGAAGAATCGACTAAATGAATAAACGCTCGCGATACGATCACCGTAGGCGGGGATGCAGCAGTGCGCGTCTCCGTGAGTAGGTAGCCAACTAAACCGCAACAAATTCAAAGATGAACGCTCGCGAGTTGCTAGAATCACACGCAAGTTGCATAAAAACGAAAAGATAACAGCAATGCATTTCTGTAAAAAATATCTATCTACGCAAACATCCAGTATTCTTCCGCTCTGTAGCGCACGACAACTTGAACCAGCCGAGACAGTTTGTGACGGCTTAGCACGAGACGCCGCTGGGCTCGCCGCTGCAGCTTCCCGTGGAGCCCGACACGTCGATACCCGAAAACGTCCAGCCCGAAGCATACTTGGAGTTCACCAGGATGTCGTACACCTGATCCGCCGAGCCAGTCAGACCGTTGATGTAATATCCTTGATCGTCACCTTGCTGCTGGCCGTGCCGGTGTACCCGCCCTTGGACTTGCTGTAGTCGCCGTGGATCACGATGGCGTTCTCGACGTTCGACAGCGTGTTGCTCGTGTACGTCACGTCCTCCACCGTTCCGTAGTCGTCGATGATGGTCTTGATGCGGATACCGTTGACGCTGTTGATGATCTTGTTGTTCTTGACCGTCAGACCCGAGACCGTGTCCGAAGAGCTGACGGAGGACCCACCGATGGAGCCGATAGAGATGCCGTGTCCGCCACTGCAGGTGTTGCTGGAGAAGACCGTGTTGGTGCTGGACTGCATGGCGAGGCAGTCGTCCTGGTTGTAGATGGTGTTGCCTGAGATCGTGACGTCCGTGTTCTTGCTCAGGTCGAAGCCGTCCGTGTTCTTAGCAGTGTCGTCACCCGCACTCGAGTCGAGCGTGAGGCCGCTCACAGTCGTGGGCTGCGAGTTGATAATGCTAAAGGTGCGGTAGGGCGAGTTCTTGATCTTGAAGCCCTTGACCGTGGACGAGATGACCTTGCTCATGCGGAAGAAGACGGGGCGAGTGATAGACGTGCCCTGCTTCCAGTACCAGGCGCCCTGGCCGTCTAGAGTTCCCGTTCCGCTCACCGTGAGGTCCGTACCAGTGAGAAGCACAAGGGGTCCCGACCATATCTGTGGAGAAGATACAGCACGATATCGTTAGCGTGGGGTGCACAACTACAACCCACCCATTTAACTGTCAAAATGGACGCACCTTTTCACCAAACGTGGTGGTGCCGGAGAAGACGACGCTAGCGCCCGACTTGAGGTCGCTCAAGTCCAGCGTGACACCAGCGGGGACGGTCAACGACTTGATGGTGACGGTACTGCACGACGACACATCGGTGCCGCTCCTGTAGGTGCCCGTGAGCGTGCAGCTACTGGCCTACTCCTCTTGACGCATCATGGGCGAGCCGCAGACCATGGTAATCACGAGCGCAGCGCTGGCGAGGAGGGGGAAGAAGAACTTCATGGCTTGAAGAGGTTGGAGTGGATGGAGCTTGAGCAGACTCGAGTGAATTCCGGAATGAGCTTCGGAGTCGGGTTGCTCCAAGGTGGTGCCATGACAGAGCGACAGGAAGTACGTTGAAGACGTGGTGGCTGTTCTCAAGCGGGGACGGAGCTAACGGTGTCCGAACGGACAAGCGGACAAATGATATGTAAACGCCAAGAGCCTTGAAGCTCGTCAACCACCGCGGACGGCGATCTGCTTGGAGCGGGGGCCCCCTACGTACGCGTCGGCCGATCCATCTGGACGTGGTCAACGCAGCGAAGGAGTGCACTCGCCATCATAGCGGCCGGGGTGGCGGGGTTAGTACATGCAGTACGCAGTCTTCCAGCCACGAAGTTGGGGTCACTTCCATGAGATATGCAGGGAGGAATGCAATGAGTTCTCTTGAGGTCTGGTGCTCATCGCTTTGTGCTTGGTAATCGGTATCGATTTGCTGATAGAGCTTGCACCAGAGAGCCTCCACACGAGACTTGGTGGAGGCCAGAAGCCATCCTCACCGCAGCATCTCGCTAATCGAGCCACTCAATGCTGGAAAGGGTGCTTTCGCTAGACGCGCCAAGATGACGATCTGACGACGAATTTGTCAGAACATCTTGATGACCACAACGCGACGATCGAGATAGCGAAGGAGCAGCCCGCCCCGGACGGTAAACACCGAGGCCCCTCGATTGCACTTCAACGCTGACATGTGAGCTCGGGGCACTCGATTCCTATCAGATTGGGTGGCAAACCTCTTGCTCGCCAGCAGGCGGTAGCTTGCTACAGAATAGTACCGTAATACCAGTAGTACCGCCCTGCCCAAACTCCTCGTGAGTTCGTCTCCGCTGCGCGATCGAAAATCTTGATGGCGATCGTCCAGCACTACATGTACTAGGCCGACCACTTTGCTGCAGGAGAGTACCGGCTCAGCATGCTTACGCTTCTAGAAAATGCTTTTGCGTGTATTCTTCCATTCACCTGCAGGAGTCCTATCAGCATGGAGTCCACACACTACGGAGAACGCACACGTTGTTGTATCTGATACTGTTGTAAACGAGAACTTTATTCTGCACAGTGTTTTTTTAAAAGACGAACATCGACCGCCCAATTGACGTCTCCTCTAGCCTACTGAGCACGGCACGGGGGTAAGGTTTTAAACAGGTCTGGTCCTGTTTTGGTCCTACGACATCTAAACGAGACCGAACAGAAAATCGTTATGATTTCGCTACCGGTCCCGTTTGGATGGCGAGACCCAAATGATATCACTACGAAACCAGCCATTTTTAGACCCCCTTCACTCTGATACAAAATATCGTGATAGATGATAGAGGGCATTTGCTATTGAAGTAATGCTGGAGATTACAACACAAATGTCTGAAATGTGCGAACGAGCGTCTTGCTGATGTCGATCGCTGGATCGTCGACGCTGCTCGGACTATGCGATGTTGCTAGACTTCCTAAATGAGCTTCCACGAACTCAGGCGTCCTCGTGCCTGAATCTACTGCTATCTTCGTGCATGTATTCTTGTCTGCATGTACCACTGATCCTTGGTACTTGGTACTTGAAGTACTTGATTGTATTCTGCCTCTGCAGGAAATTAGAGTATCCTTAATCCCTTCACGGCAATCCGTTGCATTCTGCTTGCTTCGCCCGAATACTTGCCATTTCCTTCAATACGACATCGTAGGGGGCAATCGAGGAGTTCAGTTTGGATATGAGCCGAGGCTTGAACTGCACGGCAAATCAGGGCTGTGAAGACTAGCCCCCTTGATAGACGGCTCATGCTAAGGTAATGTTCGATAATCCCCTTGCTTTGTCGTGGTTGCTTTTCCGTGTTGGCACTAGAATTCGAGTTTGCTTGACTGGTTGTTTGGTGCTGTTCACTGCGAGGCTGATGGCTGCAAACGGACCGGTCTGAGTAGTGGTTTGTTTAGCTGCAATATGTCGACTGTTGTATGGTCAAGTTGGCCGTTGATATCCGTGGTAATGATGAGCTCAGTCCCCAAATAAAAGACAGTCTCGACACTGACGCGAATCTTGTGAAGGCGCACTTCCACCTAGCTTTTGGTGACCGTGCTATTGATAAGATGCTGATGTGCTGTTTGAAGGCGCTGTTAGAGCTGGGTCTGACTTCATGCTGGTGTGGCGAGTATTCGGACGAAGCAAGCGGAACACAACAAAGTGCAGTGAAGAGAAACATAGGTGGAAGGCTACTGGGGTTTCCTGTAGAGGCAGAGTACAACAGCAGACAGCAGTAGCGAGAGTTCGTTTTAGGAAGAGTAGCGGTAGCACACAGACACAGCGACCAGCGTTAGTGATCGAGCGATCGACATACAGCTGGGCGCTAGCTCGCAACTCGCCCACCACATTCCATGGGGCCAGTCTCTCACAGCCCTGCTTCGCAGAGCACTTCAAGCCTCTGCCCCTACTCAAAATTTACTTCTCGATTGCCCCCTTTGATGCCGCAAATGAAGGAAAACCACAATTGGTCTGGCCTATATGCATATAGTGGTAGCTGTGGGGCCGAAGATCGACGTCGACTTCTTCTCGTATGCTTTGGCTGCTGGTGGCTGACGTTCGGCCTGGTGAGAGTGGATGGTATCCTGTGAAGCTTGCTGGCCAAAATTTGGCACCATTTGGACGCTTCGCTTGTGTTGGGGTGCCCATGGTGACTGCGTTGCGGCCTCATGTGAGTCGCCTGTAAGACGGTGTTGGTACCGTGGAGAGACTGTTGGTGCTGACGGATCCGCCGAGTGTGAACTCTATCGTTTGGCTGAATCATTAACACGCGGGGGCAGGGGTGTTCATCAAGTCGGACGACCCGGGCAGCTAGAGTACAAGCCGGGTTAGCATAACTTACAGTTAACCGTTGACAGCAGAGGTTTTGTCCAGTATGGTTTTTCATGCAATATCCCCTTTAATACATAATACATCTATTTTCCGTTTGCATATTTGATTATAGCGTTTTTCCAAAACCCGGTTTTGTGTAGTGTCTTTTTTAGGTCCCATTTGGAGGCTAATTTTATTTCGGTCTTGTTTTGGTCCTACGGACCAAAAAAGACCAGACCTGCATAAGACCTGTTTAAAAATCTTCCGAAACGGGTACTTTGACCGTAAACAAAACTGCTTGAAGAATCCACTTCCGTCCTTGCTTAGCAGTCCACGCTACTCGGTTCGCCGCTGCAGCTTCCCGTCGAGCCCGAGACATCAATACCCGAGAAGGTCCAGCCAGACACGTACTTGGAGTTCACGAGGATGTCGTAGATCTGGTCCGCCGAACCCGTGAGGCCATCGATCGTGATGTCCGTGACGTAAACCTTGTTGCTGGCCGTGCCGGTGTAGCCGCCCTTGGACTTGCTGTAGTCGCCGTGGATCACAATGGCGTTCTCGACGTTCGACAGCGTGTTGTCCGTGTAAGTGACGTCCGTCACCTTGCCCGTCAGATCGATGATGGTCTTGATGCGGATACCGTTGACGCTGTCCACGATCTTGTTGTTCTTGACCGTCAGACCCGACACCGTGTCCGACGAACTAATCGAAGAGCCGCCAATGGAGCCGATGGAGATGCCGTGACCGCCGCTGCAGGTGTTGCTGGAGAAGACCGTGTTGGTACTCGACTGCATAGCGAGACAGTCGTCCTGGTTGTAGATCTTGCAGCCGGTGATGGTCACGCCCGTGTTCTTGCTGAGGTCAAAGCCGTCCGTGTTCTTGGCCGTGCCGTCGCCAGCGCTCGAGTCGAGCGTCAGACCGCTGATGGTCGTGGACTGCGAGCTCAGAATGCTGAAGGTGCGGTAGGGCGAGTTCTTGATGGTGAAGCCCTTGACCGTGGACGAGATGACCTTGCTCATGCGGAAGAAGACGGGGCGAGTGATAGACGTGTCCTGCTTCCAGTACCAAGCTCCCTGGCCGTCCAGAGATCCCGTACCGCTGACAGTCAGCTTGGTACCCGTGAGGAGGACGAGAGGTCCCGACCACTTCTTCGTGCCGAAGGTGGTGGTGCCCGAGAACACAACGTTGGCGCCCGACTTGAGGTCGGTCAGGTCCAGCGTGACTCCAGCGGGGACCGTCGCGACTTGATGGTGACCGTACTACATCCGTGCCGCTCGTGTAGGTGCCCGTGAGCGTGCAGCTGCTGGACTCGGCTCCTTCCGCCTCCTGGCGGATCATGGGGCTACCGGTGACGGCGGCGAGCACCAGGGCGGCGGCGGCGAGGACAGGCGTAGCGAACTTCATGGCGGAGGGAGGAGCTGCGGGTGAGGACGGCTGTCGCTTGATGCACACGAAGGAAATTCGGGAATGAACCGAGGTCAGCTACGGAAATCGGAGGCCTTTGATCCCTCAACGTTTACCTGCAGCCACAGTGCCATGCCGATTCCTTGCCCATCCAGGCCGGCTCACACGTCGGGCTGTTAGCCCAGAGCACCCTGCGTGATCTCCACCTCGTGACCTGCAGACAGCGGAATGCCTCAACGCTCGCGATCTGCCGGGAGCTCCATCTCATATGCCGGAGCGCATCGGCATTGCCATCTGCAGGCGCCTCGACGACCACCACGGACACGTAATCACGCTGCCACGGGCGCCTCTACTGTCGATAACAACCCGCTCCTCACATATCGCGCCGTCACATGCGCGTTGACGCCACCAACGTGCGCTGCATCCAGCAGGCGCCACTAGAGATCCACAGTCGATGCAGCCCGGGCTGGTGGAGAATCGGCGGAAGGCTGTAAAAGTCGCCTAAGTCTTCACACCGACAATTTCGCGTCGGTAGTCGATTTAATCTGCATTTCGCTAGCTGAGCGACCACCTCAAAAGCTGCCCCGGAGATGCCGTTCGTTCGCAGGAGCGTGAATGAGTCGGGCGGAGCTTTCACGGATCCCAGCTGGCGGGCTCAAGTGAATGCTCGGCCCACTCTCGTCTACAACTTGCAGTCAGACCACGCCAAGCGCAGCAAACTGCACCAAGGATTCGAAGTCATCAAAAACTGAATACATTGCCCGGCTCATGCGTGCTACGTGAACAGCGGCTCCAGCTCCGCCGTGGTGTTCGCTGTCACTGCGAGCCGCACCACTGCTCCGAGCAGCGTGTCTAGACTCTGCCACTCGCCCGCCAACGCCAGCTCCTTCTGCATCCGCTCAATCTCTCGAAGGTCCTCGACATGCGCAGTCTGCTCTGCGATCCCGTCCCTATCTACGTGAAACCCCGCCACGCCTCGGAACTTCCCAGCGAGCGACGGCCCCAACTTCGCTGTGAGCAGCTCGTGCAGCCCGCCAAACTCGAACAAGTCGGGCGTTCCGATGGCCACTCCGTCCACGACGCTGGTCGAATTGCCCCCACTCCCATCGCCCTGCTCTCGACGGAATCTCTCCAGCACGACGCGCCCCACCACGTCATCCACCCTCATCTCGTGCAGCTTTGGGTCGTTCTTCTCCACCAGCTTAACGATCGCTTCCTCTAGAAACGCCAAGAACGGGTGGCCCGGCGGAGCCTGCATCACGTGTAGCCCCAGGCTGAGCCTGCCGCTGCTGCTACTCGCCTGACTGGCCACCACGAGCGGCGCCTGCATGTCCACGTGGATGCCTCTCAGCAGGAACGTGTTGAAGTCCGAGAGCGCCACGCCGCCGTGCTTCTGGAGCGCGCGCAGCATCAGCAGCAGCTCCGTGATGCGGCGGCGCTTGTGTCGGGGCAGCGAGGCGTCAAACGCCACGGGGGGCAGCACCTGGTGCAGCCCGAGATGGCGCTGGCACTGCGTGTACCAGACGCCGCGCGGCGGCGCGTCCGGGTAGTGCATCATCATCACGTCGGGCCGCAGCGCGCGCCTGACGGACTGCAGCGCCGCGAACTGCAGGTACGTGAACTGCTCCCTCTTTGCTGGGTCCTCCTCGGCTGCGTCCCAGTCCTGCGCCACGTGGACGAAGTGTACGAGACGTAATTGACTCCTACTTTTAGGCGGCTCTACGGCGGCTCGGAGGCCGCAGCGCGCCTGCAGCTGGCGCAGTGCGTCGGGCCGCAGGAAGTCGGCGCTGGCCACGGAGAGACACGCGGGCACGGGCTCCGATGACGGCGGGCGGAGGTGGGAGCGCCGCTCGAGGGACGCCACGCGCTGGAAGTCGAAGGTGGCCACGTGGTAGACGGCCAGCGGGATGAGCACGAAGATGACGACGACAAGCAGCAGCACGGGCCGCAGACTCGGCCGCCGTAACCTCCGCAGGGAGCGCGGACCCATTTTGATCGGTACTAATCCCAAGTCTCTAATCTTTTAGTGGCCATTTCACAACAGCCAAGTTAAAGTTGATCCTTACACAGAGAAATGTCACTGTTAGGGTGCAAAGTTTCGCATTTTTAGTAGGGTAATTAATTCCTAATCTTACCAGTGGTAAGTTACCACCGCGTGGACGCGGCAAACCTGTCGAGCTTTGGTGACAAGCTAAGAATTCCGTCCTTAGGAGACCGAACCATGAAGCCGCAGATACTGAGCGGCGTACAGCTTCCACGCCGTCCATTCAGCGCCAGTCCTGGAGAGGCTCGGGTACCCGTTCAGAATGCTCGCGACGTCTAGAGGAGACAATTGACGTGTTCTCAATTCTCGTCAAGATGTCTCGGTCGTAGCTGCTAAGATGAACAAACATGTTGGACTCAGCCGCCTCCATGTCCGCGAGAATGTCATCGACTGTTTTCAACTGGATGCTTCTCTCCTCTTCCGAGTCCTCCTCACTCTCGTCCTTCTCTTCTTCGACCGTCTTGACGCCTCTCAGGAATCGCGTCAACTTCCCGGAAATAGAGTCGACCGACTGCACCGCGTCCGCGGCAGTCACCTTCGGTAGCTGCGTCTGCTTCAACTCAGTGGCAGCGGCGGCAGTGTTGCAGCTCGCAAGGAGAGCGGCAGCGGCAGTAAGGAGAATGGGATTCAGACGCATGGTCGATCTTGGACGCTTGGGCGTTGGCTTGGGGCTTGCGGCGCATATTGCACGGTGCGTGTTGAGGACGACTAAGGTGGTCGGTTGGGCTCCATGCTAGGGCCATGCCCTACAGGCTGCAAGCTTGTAGGCTACAGTTTTAGCTAAATCCTCCGAGACGACGAGGGCGTATCCAGGATGATGCCGGCAACTGTACATGTTCCCGGCACCACGCGAAAAATTACAGTCGTTGAGAATAGGTTTGACTAAAGTTAATATCTGAGCTGCGAGTGTAGCAGTCCAGCAAGGAGACCATTGCAGTTAGTACATTAAGCTTTGTAAGTTAGGATCATTCCTAATGAATCTCATCTCAAGTTATTGCTGAATATTAAATTTAACATGGAAACTCTGGCGCAGCTTTATAAAACCTCCTTTGCAGAAGTTCGTACAATAACTATCACTCCGGCAAATTAGAGTACATATATGATCGTATTCGCTTCGTGGTACACGTCTATGATGCAAATGTGTTCGTTGCCCAAGGCGGAAACCAATAACCCAAATCGCTTTGAGTCCGCAGTCGGAGCACGCGTCAACTTTAATCCAAGGATGCAATTCCAGGATGGTGAGCGTGTAAACGGCTCAACTCGAGAGAGTCAACTTCAATTTTAGTCAACTTGAATTAAAAAAATGGATGCAATTCCAGGCTGGTGAATGCGTAAACGGCTCAACGCGAGCGTGTCAACTTCAACACTAAGTACACAAATCGAGATGCTACATGTACTCCAGGTATAAACGACTCAACACGCGCACCGCCCCTGGACCTACCTGCTGGGAAACACAGTAGTGCTATATGGGGTCTCCTTACATGGAAGTGATAGTTACTTTTTTTCCAATCCTGTGGATTCTACAAGGTGAGCTCATTCATCACTTCTGGAGCCCTCAAAAGTGGTGCAGATGATGGCGGCGATTTCCACAGCAAAGCAACGAAAAGAGCACTACTGTAGAGACTACGGTGACTTCGGAGTCTTGTTGATGTCGAATTCCTGCGAGTGTTGTGCGTTAAGGTAACACCGATAGGCAGACCTCCACCAATACGGGAATTTCAGAAATTTTCCCGTATTTCCCATATCTTGGCGATCACTGAATATGGGAGAAATTTGAGGCTTCTCATAGTAAAAACGTCGATTGGAGTGCTTTGTTGGAGCTATCCACCTGAGTTAATAGCCTGATAACGTTGCTGTATATGTTGCTGTTGTGTTCTGGAACTTGCTGTTTGATTATAGCAAGTTGTGCCAGTTACTTGCATCAATTTTATCTTATTTGTCGTGCTTAGTTACGTGATTCATTCTTGTGTACTAGTATCTGCAAGCAATCCGCTCAACGCACGTATCCACTATTTTGTCTACGAAGGCAATAAAGACATTATAAGCAAGCGCATTTTCGATTAAAGCGACTTGTGTTTTGCATATACAGGAGCAGAGGGTCCGTAAGAAAAAAATACTAGCATGCAAGCCTAAAGGTCTTATTCACTGCATAAGGCAGGTATTTGTTATTTTTGCAGCCCTCTCTCGCTTGCTCGGACAGTATCGAATAACACAAGTCGACCACACCACCAGCAAACGCTGGATACATCAAAAGCAGCAAACGCTGAATACATCAAAACATGTAAACTTGCCAGCACTTTTTAGACGGAAACCTCTCACTTCTCTAGCGAAATCTCGTACCTGATGGTATTTTTACCGTATTAGTTTCCGCACACCACGATCCTGCCGGTTCAGCGACAATTTGAGATCAAGTTTGTTTAACGTAAAAAAATATGTAGATAGGAAATCACAAACAAATTGACACAAGTGTACCTATCATCAGCCTCTGTCACTGCCACTCCAGCCCCCAGTGTTATACAACTCAAGGACTGCACTACAAAGCCTTCGTGAAGCTTCTACGATGTTACTGTACCTTCATTAGCGACGTTCTGCGGGGTAGACATATTTTTCGTAATTTTGACTAATACTGCAATTATTGGGTCCAATTTCTTACAATTGAGCATCAAATAGCTTCGGAAACCTGAGCGAATGCTTCGTAAACCAATTTGGTGGTTAACTATTCGATCCATTAGGTATGCAGTAGTTATTTGACTTCTCTTTAGCTGCATAAGTATACTATTACATATTTTGCTCATCATCATATTTTCTGAAAAAGTGGGAAAATTGATCTTTTCTGTATTAGTAGAGGTGGTAGAAGGTCTCGAAGCTCTGCATCACGTAGAAGTAGCGAGCGCTGAGGTATCTGGGCTCGTCCATCTGTGACTTGCAGCTCGTTAACATATTCCGTGTTATTTTTAAGATTTGTTTTCGCCGAGACTATCATTAGACTTCAACTTGCAGCTAATCGCATCCAAAAGCTCGTGCTTAGCTCAAGACTATCACAGGTCGAATGCCCTCGCCCGACAAGCTGGTTCAATTGCAAAATGTCTACGCAGTCTCGCCTGGGAAAGCGCGCGTACTCACGACCAATCCCTCCCCGACGAGGAAGCGCCAACCTGGAACGTCGGGGCTCAGTTCTTTGCGCAGACCTAAAGGGGTGAATGCGCCGCGCGACAGCTTGTCCCCACAGCAATGGAAGAAGTGGATGCACGAAGCGTGCGAGCTCAACGTGTCTTCGTCGGCATTTCTGGCCAGTACATCGACTGAGAGCTTAGTGCACACAGTTGAAGATGGGTTCCAGCTTGTTTTGAGCCCGGCAGTGGCACGAACAGACGAGCGACTCGTGAGGTTGATCGAGGATCAAGCAAAAAACAATGTGGAGGCAACATTTAATAAGTTTGTGGCAAAACATCCGTCTGCATCGAGCCCGATCGAGCAGTGGAGAGCTCGAGTCACTAAGCCCAGAAAGAGGAGGAAGAGTACGAGCCTCAGAATCGAGCCGTTGCTATCCGACGAGGTATGTTCACACAGTGTGGTGGGATTATTGCTTGTAAGTTATCCTAACATTTACTGCTGAATCTACAAATTTCAACAGATACGGGCGAAGCTCCAGGCCCACTTGGAAGAGAAGATCAAGGGCAACATTTGGGAAAATGAGATCCGCTCTCGACTTGCCAGACCCCTCAGCGCCTCCACCTTCTGCAGCAGAAGTGAGCAGCTCCGACACCCACTCAGCACGGTCCAGTTCATTGCTGCTCAAACTGCACCATCAGCCGAAGTGTCAACTCCAGTGACCCCAAAGTTCCCGTACTCAGTGGAAGCGCACGCATTTGCCGACTGTATCCGTCGGTGCCGGTTGAAGGCCTGGTTTAGAGACGCTCTCAAGTCTCGGGCAAGAGTTCTCGCCATTGCCATCCGCGTGCTTCGTCGTCGAGGCGTTCCTCAGCTCGTACAAGGCTTTCGTCGACGCCGCCGCGCCGCCATTCGGATACAGCGACGCTATCGTCGTTTCCAACGGTGGCGTGAGGAAATATTACGTCCATTCGTCTGCAAGAACGTCGCGCTATGGGTGCGGCGCGCGCTGGTGTTGGCGTCCGTGCGCGTCCTAATCGCTCGTGCGATTACAGCGTTATATCTAGCGCGAATGGTGCGGCGAGAGCAGGCTGCGCGCCGGGCAGCGCACCTGCGGCGGTGGGCTGCCAAAACACGCGTGTGTCTATTCGTCCACCAGCTCTGGATGATGGCTTGGTTCAGGGGTAAACGCAGTCTTAACGTGGAAGGAATGAAGCAGGAGCTGGCGTCGCTCGGGTCCAGCGACCACAACGTGCATCTCGAGTACACTGCCATCTTCGCGACGCCTCTGGGCAAGGACATGCTGAAGAAGGAGCTCGCCCGGTGGCGCGTTGCGGCCCAGAGCAGAGCAGCGCAAAGCGCATCAAACACACGAAGAAACTCGAATGCCTCAGAACTGGACGTCGTCGATCCAGCAATACTGCGACTGCGTCAATGCTTCCAGATCTTCGACCTGGACGGCTCTGGTACGCTAGATCTGGACGAGTTCCAATTAATGTTGTCGTATCTGCGTGGCAAGAAGCCGAAGCGGGGCAGCGTCAGCGGCCATAAGTCCGCCCCACAGCCACCGAAGCTCACTACAGCTCAAGTGCGCAACCTGTTCGCCGAGTTGGACTGCGACGGCAACGGTGGCATTACGTGCAATGAGTTTGAGGACTGGTGGGCCAAAGAGCACAACAAGACGGCATTGTCCACGTCGGCCTCCACCAACTTCCTGTCTCGAGGGCTCGACGGACTGCTGCTCCAAAGCCACGGCCTGCTCTTCTGGCTGCTTGGACGCAAGCAACAGTTGGAGCGGAAGTTCGTCAAGAAGCTCATGGTGCGTCGTGCTATGGAGAGCGCCAAGCGGGAGATTCTACACCGGGAGATCGACCGAGAGCGTGTCGCTGGGGTGAACTGCGGCGTGTTTCGGTGCCGTAGTTGCGGCCGTCGGTTTGGATTAAGGAGAGATTTAGAGGACCATGTTGCGCACGACTGCTCTTCAACGACGCTAGTGGTGGACACGTTCACGTTGAAGCGCTGGGTGCACCAGGAAGAGTTCCGATTGCTGGAAGATACCAAGACTTGAGTATGAAATCTATGTCAGCGCCATTATGAGTTGCGAGGGTATCACGACAACTCACATAACTCCAAGTCAAGCTCTGTCAGCGAAATGGATGAGCCGGTATATCAGGCCTCTCCGGCGGTGGAGACTTCATCGAGACCGTGATGTGCAGGTCTGTAGACGTCGGGCCTTGTTGGATGCGCGCGGACCTTGGAACCGGCTTGACCTGGTCGGGGTCTCAGTGAATGCACACGCCAAGTCGCCGTCGGCGTCCAAACAGTGTCCAAGCATTCGACTTGTTTTGAGACGTCCCCGTGTGTAAGCACCGCTTCATTGGTTGAGACGGCGGCAATTCCGGGGTCCTATCTCAAGTACCGCACAGAGGTTGGGGGTTGTCGGCTCAAAGACTGGTCGAGCTGGCATAGCTTTCGCGCTGTTCGGGTAGTCGGGCTCTTTAGTCCTATTTAATCGGCGACCTACGGGGATGCGTGCATAACATCGTGATGAGCCCATCTCATTCCGTTCTCGGCCCTCGACAACTTGTCGAGGGCCTTGTCGGACAAGGTCGCAGCCAAGTCCCGCACGCAGCACTGTACAGCGCGAGGGAACGTTGAGCAACATATATGGCCGCCCATGCTGCCGATGCGACCACGAGATGTGGGATACTGGGGCCAGTGTTCTTGCTATGCTGCGCTGCTTGGTCTACGAGAGAACTCTTGTGAGAACGACGTGCACGTTGAATGGCAGGCTCTGAGTCTCTCAGTCGACCAACAGTGAGACTGTACTTAGCACGCAGAGCGTCATTCTCAAACTTGCTGAGTTCTCGACAATCGCCCGGACTTCTTACGGCTGAGTAACGATGGCGAAGTGGTCCAGCCTACTGGCGTTGCTGCCCTTGCTCACCGTCATAAGCTTCCAGGGTTGCGCAGAAGCCTCGACGTCCGTTGGGCTCAGCCCCTCAATGCATTCAAGGATCGGCTCTACGGCGTCTGCAGCGTCCTCATTAGAAGACGACTCGGACGATTCCGACTCGAGCGACCTGGATGTCCAAGCTAGGCATTCGGTTGCGGAGGTTCAATCGACCTACCGCAACTGGGTGGGCCCCATTATCGGCGCACCAGACCGCGGTGACTCGGCCTGCTACCGGAAGGCGCACATCATGAAGACGTGTCCTGTAGGCTTCAACTGCAAGCGGAAGACGTGCGGAAGACGTGCTGGGCCCAGTGCCCGCTCTCGTATCCGGTGCAGTGCGGCATGGAGTGCATTCGCCAGAACGACGACTGCGGCTTTGAGTATTACTCCAAGACGGTCAACGTGGTGCAGACTGCGATCTCTATTGCCACTATGGGCCTCTACGGCGAGCTCACAGCTCTGACCAAGACGGTCGTCAACGGCGCGCTGTGCATCCAATCCATGATCGGCAACGTCAAGATGTTCATCAAGTACCTCAGCATGGTCAAGGTCTACGATCCGCAGACGCCCTTCGACAAGATCATGGGCGTCTTGTACTCGACGAGTTACGCCACGATCGACTTCCCCGTCACCATCGCCATGTGCTTGGGTCTCCCATACCCGGACGTGCTCAACCCTGCGAGTTGGATGCTGGACACTGTCCAGCTCCTTCTTGGAGAGATCCTCGACCACGGAGACAACATCATCCGCGGCTGGGACCGATTCCAGGCCTTCCTGCATCGCATCAACTTCACTCAACCGTTGGCGGAGCTGAACGAGACGGACATTTCGTCCCTCAAGTCTGGAATGGCCTCCGACTCGACGTGCGGCTTCGAGCTCAAGTGCATCACCGACCGCACGTGGGTGACTGTGGCCCGAATGAAGCAGCAGAACCCTGGCATCTCTCAAGCGGAGCTGCGCATCGCCATGTACGAGTCCGACCTCGTGACGCGCGACATCCCCATCGTGACCAACAACTGCATGGAGCAGATGATCGCCGAGTCGAGCGAGGCCACCGCCTATCAGACGCGTGACACGCTGCGCAAGACGCTGGGGGTGATCGTGGACGACCTCATCGAGAAGGGCAAAAGCGATAATGGTACATCCTTGACGGCCAAAGAGTATCTACGCGTCGTGACGGACAAGGTCGCCATGACGACGTTCGTGCTCTCCATCATTGACCCTACGCGCATCCTAGGTATTGTGACTGAGTACATCCAGCCCATCTGCGGCCCCACGCAGTTCATCGGAGAGATTGACGACGGCTCGGACCCGTACACGCTCGGTCTCAATGCGGTCGGGAAGGCGTTCAAGGGCAGCACTTCGTCGTGGACTCGACAGGGCGACGGCGTTGTCACTGTTAACTTCAACAGTACGGACACGGAAGCTGTCGTTGTGAATATTTTCTCCGCGGGCCACAAGATCGACGAGAAGAGAGTCCCAGCAGGAGGCACCGCCACTTGGACCTCGAAAGGGTAAAACCCGGTTGGGATCATATAGGGTACAGATCAGAGAATGGATCGGTTTTTAATACTAATTTTTGTATTGAAAAACATACGTTTCGACAGTGAGCGGTTGCGAGGAGCGTAGCCATAGCAAACCCGCGCGGGGTGCCCGCGAAGCAGGGCCGCGCGGTATTTGCGGAGGCGGGCTCAGCGACGAGCATTCCAGCGAACGGACCCGTTGCCGCAACTCGGAGTTAGTTTTCTTTTTGCGGGGGTCTGGGGGTGCAACCCCCAGAACACCTTTTAGCACATCAGATCCAATCTCAGATCTGTACCGTATATGACCCCAACTGGAGGTTACCCTCGAAAGTGACCGCGTTGGGTGGGAAGTCGCTCTACTTTGACCGTGGTTGTTGGGTCTACCCGGTACGGGAGGTGGCTCTCTGAAGTTCTGGGTGCCGCGAGCGAGCGAAGGCGGCAATTTGGAGCTCTCAGTAAATTTGAACGTAAGTTAGTTAAATCACCAAATACTCTAATACTAAATCTGCTTCCATGGGCATCGCGGTCAAAAGAGAATATTCTAAGCTTAAAAGCGAATAGAGTTCGAACAAAGTTGTGTTCTCCGCAATAATGTTTGTGATATTTTCTCAGCACACTAACTCACTGTAAGTGCAGTTTGCAAACGCGTTTGAATGTTCGCTGCTTTATCATTAGATGTCAAATTACAAAGTGCGTAGTGAATCTGGCTAACATGTTTGTGGAGCTAGACATTGTTTAACTATACATTGAGGGCTTTAACTAAAAACAGTTGGAGCTCTTTTTACTTGTCGTAAGCTGACTTGTACGCGAAGTTCTTCATCTTTACACCAACCATGATCTCTTCAAACTACGTAGCACTAGATTACTTTTTTGTGGTGTGTACATATATGTGGAATATGGATTTGACAACAACAGCCCTCTCGAGGAGCCATTAATTTGACACCCTAACATGTTTGCGGGGTACACAAACAGTACGAAAATATAGGTAAAACAAAAAATTAACATCCTTACACCGGTAGGCACGTACTACATGTACTAAGCTTACAGTTAGTAGAGTGCGTAGTAGAGTGCGTCTGAAGAAAAACCGGCCAGGTGCTTAGTTAACCTTGTGGTTCTGTTTCAAGAACGCCGCCAAGTACTGGTAGTACGTCTGCCACTCCGGACCGTTCTTCTTGACATTAGCCCGCGTCAAAATCGACTTCACTTGGATAGGCGTGAGCTCCTCCACTTTCCACTGCTTGAACCTATCCAGATCTTTGTCGATGGACTTGAGCTTGGTCAAGATGGTTTCGTCCGCCTTCGACAGTTTGGTGGTGGCCTTCTCAGAGGCTTTCGCAGCCGCCACGACTTGTTTCTCTGGGGCCAGCAGCGGGTGGTGGGAACTTTGATGTTCTTCAGGCTCATCATTCGCTCTACTTCTTCTTGTTCGCTTTCATCGTCCGCTTCCTCTGTCCTGGCGCTTCGCAGGAATCGCGAGCTCGATACAGGGGCAGCACCAGCCCTCGAGAGCTGGGTCTGGCTGGACTGCGTGGCAGCAGTGGCAGTGTCGCAGCTGACGAGGAATGTGGCCGCAGTCACTACGAGAACGGAGCTCAGACGTATGGCGTGTGCTTGGACGGGTAGCAGTTACTGGAGGAGCACGAGATGTGGGGGCTGTAGAGAGAATTACCGAGTGAAGGATGGTGGCCGAATTGGTGACTGTTGCGGGGTGAGACTTGAGGTTGAAGACGAAGAAGACTTGAGTAGGAAGATGAAAAAGAAGTTGTGTTGAATTTAAAGAAAGTGTCGGATACCAGGGGTGGCACCGGAGCCTCGCTCCGGTGCCAACCATTGGTGTCCTCTTAAACATGATCAAACAGAACTTACAGGGTATATGTACCCGTACACAAACTTACAGTGCTAGTACACAGTTTGTGATCTTAGCCATATTGTGCTAGATTGGGTATTCATGCCACTATTTGAGATACTAACTTTGACAGCCTCTCTGTGTCCAAATTGTGGCATCTTATTATCCCAGCTGGTAAACCAGAATTTGAGGCAACGAGGATGAGGAGATAAGATTTTGGGGTAAAACGTTTAGCGGTAGGGCATTTTCCAGGCTCTGCCTCCGCTCAGAATTTGAGGTTAGTTCTCTGATAGGTTTAAGCATGTAGTGAGCAGGCCTAATGTAATGGCTTTGAGAAATCCAGCACTGAGAGCTCATTTGCAAACTTTCAAGCTCCAGTCAAGGTACACTTTCTGTGTTTTATTCGGCCCTAACAGTTTATTGGATTTAGGAGAGGCAAATCCAGATTCCGGTCAGAGATTCTGTGGATGCTTGTCTGACGCCGCAGTCGGGCTAGACCTAAAAAGCGAAACGTCTTCACAGTTCTCAAGGACTCGGAGTTTGGAGATGTCGATCTCATGCTCAGCTCACTGTTATGACATTATGTAATGTTTTGGAAGATGCTAACTTTTTGTGATTTGTATTGTTACAGATGCCTCGTAGTCTCCGTACATCTGTGCTTTGTCAGCACCAGGAAATGCTGCCAGACCGCTATTCGATGTGCGGCTTACTGTCGGTGAGCAATGCTCTCCAGGTGAGAGATTTCCTCACTCCTGTGATGCTGCGCCCCGTACTGGCCCGGCTTACTGCTGTGAGGCCCGCGGAGGATCACGGACACCCACGTTTTCGCGCGTACACTATGGACGCGTTGCAGAAGGGTCTGAAGCGGCTTCGCAAACAGCTGGTGTACCTGAACTCCAAGTCCGGTTTCGCAAGCAGGCCCAAGCGACCTGGTGCTATCGTCCGCAGCCGGAAGCCTGCCTTGCTCATTATTGGGCGGCGCCCAGGTCAGTGTGCAGGCACATGGCACTGCATTGCTCGCGCCTGGGTTCGCAACAAGTTCCTGTTCATTGACTCGGATCGGTATCATTATTTTCCGAACCGGGAGGAGTTGTTAACTAGTTTCTTTGAGAAGATCGACGGTGTGTACTCCATTGAGAATGTTTAGGAACAGAAAGTTTCCTTTTTGTGTATATATATATATATATATATATTCTTTAGTTACATCTTTAGAATAAATTTCAATTTTTTAAAGAAATTTGGTATCTTCTTCTTTAACTATTTGATTTAGTCAGTCTTTGTAATCTTTTGTTGTGTAGTGCTTTTTAGATTCGCATTTTGTTGTACATATATATATTTCTATAGTGGAAGTTTTTAAGATTAAAGATGATTCTTAAGGTTATTTATAATAAGATGTATAACCATTTTATTTGAAAACGTTGGTTTTATTTAAGATTATTTAATTGTTCTGCGCGATGTTGTATATTTTTTAAGGATTGTGGGATGCTTGGATTCACTACTCTTATGTATTAAAATTGGTTATAATTTGGAAACCTTATATTTATTGTAAGTTCGGTTAGTAATATTTAAAGTGTATTTGTTTTATTTTGATTTTTTTGTAAGTTAACTGTTATTTGATTCCGTTGCTGAAATTTACTTTTAAGTATGTGAGATTGTTGCTTTAATATTCCTAGTATTGAAAGTTTTTGTTTGGATATCGTTCAAGTGTGCGGGTTTTTTTATTGTATTTTACCTCTTCGTCTTCAGGTTACATAGTGACTGTCTTAGTTTAAGAAATGTGGGCTTTTATAGAGACTTTGTGAAGATATCGGCTACCATTTCTTTGGTGTTGCAGTATTTGACTTCAAATTCTTTTCTGTCTACTTTCTCTTGTACAAAACAGTAGCGAATGTGGATGTGCTTGCTTCTACCATGTAGTTCTGGGTTGTATGAGAGTTTGATACAACTTTGGTTGTCCTCATATACGGTGATAGCATTTGGGCTTTTGTGGTTCAGCTCCAAGAACAGCAAGTTCAGGAATATGAGTTCCTGCATGCAGTGGCACAGGGCTATGTATTCTGCCTCCGTAGTGGAGAGCACGACTGTGTAATGCTTTCTAGATTGCCAGGAGATCGGGCTGCCACACATGTATGTGATGTAGCCTCCAACAGATCGTCTAGTGTCTGGACAGTTGGCATAGTCTGCGTCGGAATACGCCGTAAGGTAGTGTTGCAGGTTGTACTGCTTCACGTTCTGGATTCCTCCGAGGGTAATACCCAGTTTGCGAGTACCGTTGAGGTATCTAAGGCCTCTCTTAATAGCATTCCAGTGAGCCTTACCAGGGTTGGTTAGGAATTGGCTGACTTCTCTCAGAAAGTATGCCAGGTCAGGTCGAGTTCCCACCCTCAAGTACATGAAGCTACCGACTGCCTCTCTGTACGGGATCGCTTTCATCTCGTTCTTCTCAGAGTCTGTTTTGGGGCACATATCCAGGCAAAGCTTTATGCTCTTGTCCGTGGGAGTTGCTACTGGCTGTGCATCGAGGTGGTTGAAGCGGTCCAGTACTTTGGTAGCGTACTTCTCTTGGTGGAGGAAGATGGATCGGTTTTTGCGATCACGAACAATGGACCACCCCAAAAGGTACTGGCTTCACCAAGATCAGACATTTTAAAGCGCTTCTTGAGCGCGTCTTTAATGTGGTTGATGATGCGAGTCGTCGGTGCAATAATGAGGAGGTCATCGACATAGACCAAGACATAGCATGTCTGACCGTCAATTTCTCCGATGAAGACACGCTGATCTTTAATCAGCTTGTGGAACTTCATGGTTTTGAGAAATACACACAGCGTGAGATACCAGATGCGGGGAGTTTGCTTTAGGCCGTAAAGGCTCTTGAGCAGTTTGCACACGAGATGTTCTTTGCCTCGGACGGTGAAACCTTCAGGTTGTTCCGTGTAGATTTCTTCATCTAGGTATCCATTAAGAAACGCTGTCTTGACATCCATTTGGTGGATTTCTAGGTCAAGTAGTGCGGCGATCGTCAAGAGAAGGCGTAAGACTTCCATGCAGATGACGGGTGAGAAGATCTCATCGTAGTCAATGCCATACTTTTGGAGAAAACCTTTAATGACAAGGCGGGCTTTATAGCGATAGATGGTGCCATCGCCTTTGTATTTAACGACAAACACCCATCGACACAGGAGTGCCTTCCTTCCTTTTGGGAGAGCTGTGAGAAGCCAAGTGTTATTGTCCATTAAGGACTTGTATTCCGATCGGGCAGCCGCCTTCCAGTGGCGGGCTTCAGGCAGGTTCATTGCAGCAGAATAGGTCTTTGGTTCTGAAATATGCCTAATGGCCAACAATGTGTACATCTGCGAGAGGTGCGCTTTGCGTTCTTCCTGGTCCTCTTCATCGTTAAGTAGTGTCTTTGTTGCATCAATTCCTGCATCAAGATCAGCGATTTTTGCTTTCTTGCTAGAGGTCGTGATTGTTCCCGCCGTGAGCGCGTCAGCAGTGCGTTTTAGCATGACAGAGAGTGGTGGTAGCGCCTGTGGTGTTGGTAGGGTGGGTGCCCGTTCAGTTGTCGGGTTGAGCACATTTGGGGCAGTGGTTGGATTAAGAAACTCCAGTTGAGGGAATTCATGTTCCCGGAAAGTGACATCTCTGCTGTATATAATGCGGTTCTCTTGGGTGTCAAGGAGTCCATATCCCTTTTTATTGGATGGGATGCCCAGGTACATGCACTTGCGAGCTCTGGCCTCAAGGTTGTTTCGGTAAAGTTCCGGAATGTGGGCGTAAGCCGTGCAGCCGAACACCTTAATGTAGTGAGCGGATGGTTGTTTCTTAAACCACTTTACATGAGGTGTGATATTGTCCGTCACAGAGCTAGGTGTGATATTGAGTACGTTGGCAACGTGTTTGATGCATTCCCCCACAGTACCTGCGGCAGGTTGCCGTCAATGAGGAAGGCTCTTGTGCGCTCAAGTAGAGTGCGCATGCGCCTCTCTGCTACTCCATTTTGTTGTGGAGTGTAGGCGTTTGTGAACTGCGCATGGGTGTTGTATTTCTGAAAGATGATACGACCCAGTTTCTCGTATTCTCGAGCATTGTCACTTTGCAAGTATTTGACTTCGTCGTCGTGCAAGTTCTCGTGGTAGTGGATTTCACCCACTTCTGCACGGAAAATGTTCTGGGTCTTCTTCCTAAAGTCCTCGTAGGACTCGTACAGGTCTGACTTTCGTTTAAGGATGTAAATGAACATGTAACGAGTGTAGTCATCAATGAAGGTCAGGAAATATTGACATCCTGAGAGTGTTGGGACTGGCAGGGGTCCTGCCGTGTCTGTGTGAACTTTTTCAAGAGGAAATTTCGCCCTTTCAACGATACGTTTATTGAATGGGTTACGGTGGGACTTAGCGTAAGTGCAGGACGAGCAGAAGTAGTCTTGCTTTGGGTCGACGTTCGACAGTCCCATGTCCGTGACGGTGTTCGCCTTAGCCAGATCCTGCATAATGCGGAAGTCAGGATGGCCCATTCGTTTGTGCCATAACAGAACATTGTCCAACTTACCTGAGGCGGCCACATGGGCGCCTTCGTCAGAGTTCATTGGTTTGGCTTGGAACTGGTAGAGGGACTTGCCGTCTCCAGTCTTGGCTTCAAACTTGATGTGGTGGGCAAAGAACAGCGCTCACTTCTTGGCGTTGGGGAAGTTGATCTTGAAGTCATTTCCAACCGCTTGGCGGACGGAGAGCAGGTTACACTTCAGCTCAGGTGCAGCACGTCGTTGAGAACAATGATCCGCTCCTTTCCCTTGGTGTCCTTGATCTTCAGCTCCACATCACCAGCTCCCTTGATTGGAATTTGGTGGTTTCCACCGACCGTGATGGCCTTTCCCGCCATTGGCTTGAGTATTTTGAACCACTTCGAGCTCGAGGTGACATGACGGGTACAGCCAGAGTCGACAGTCCACATGGGATTATGGTCAGACTCAAGAGCAGTGAGGTTCACCGCTTCGGTTTCTTGGCTGAGGTCCAGTGTCGTGATGGCGATGATGCCGTAGTCGCTGTTGTCCTCATCGTCACGGTTGCGGCGGCCATGGTACTTGTTGCGTCCTTGGGACCTGCTATTGTCGTTGCGGTTTCCATTGCGCGGCCCGCGGTTATTATTGCGAGACTGGTTTCCGCTGTTGCCAGTGTAGTTGCCCTTGTAGGGGTGGTGGCGCTGCGACGTTTGTTGCTGTCGCTGGTGTTGCTGTTGTTGTGACTGCGGTTCCTGGAGTGGCTCAGCGTGGTTGTCACGATGGCAGCAGGTGCACTTGAGCGATGCCGCCAGCGCTGTATCCTCCTTGGGTGGAGCCGCCACGAGCACTTGCTCAGGGGCTGAGGCTGGCATGGCTGTTTCAGCACGGGTCTCCTGGGATTCTTCCCCAGCTTGAGAATGTAGCGATTGCGCGCAAGTTCGTTCTGGACCTTGGTCTCGATGTTGCGCTTGAGGTCGGCGCACGGAATGTACTTCTTGCTACCCTTCCAGACTGCTAGGTCGGGCTTCCAGTCCGTCGGCAGAGAATGATACAGATAGAGCGATTTTTGCTCGTCGCCGAGCACGCTGTTGGTTGAATGAGCGGCTGCCGCCATTGCTTCCTCCAGGCCGTAGATGAATGAAGTGAGGTCGCTTCCTTCCTTGTACTTCAGTGCCATCAGGTACGACTGGATAAAGTACGGGTCGCCGTGGATGGCTGCATCCTCGTACTTGCTACAGAGAGTCTGATAGATCTCATACGCTGTAGTCTTTTCCTTGACCATGAGGACGTGTTGGTCGTCAATGGTCTTGATCAGTAACGCCTTGGCTTTCGCTTCCATGTGGCGTAGCTTCTTGGCGCTCAGCTGTCGGCTCTTGGCCTTCAGCTTCTCAGCTTGGTCCAACTCCTGCTTCTTCTGGACAGTGAAGGACAGGACCACGGGAGGTTTTTCCTTCTCCATGTCCACATCGCCGTCGTCTCCGGCCGAATCATCCGAGCTGCCATCAGAGGCCTCACTTGACGAGGAGTCTTGTAGCGAGTCGGGCTTGGCCACACCGTGGATGTCCGGATGGCAGACCGGGTGGAGCTCTTCGTCTTCGCCGAGGTCGACGTCCGAGTCCCCAGCGTAGTCTGCTTGAGTGACGAAGCCGAGGAGGTTCTTGCCGTCGAGAGCTGCGGAGACACGGGTTTTCCAGATGATGAAATTCTTGCCGTTCAGGCGAGAAAAGTCGCGGTCGTTGGCGGGCGAGGCTTGCGTAGGGCTCATGACCTGTTGCGGGGTGAGACTTGAGGTTGAAGACGAAGAAGACTTGAGTAGGAAGATGAAAAAGAAGTTGTGTTGAATTTAAAGAAAGTGTCGGATACCAGGGGTGGCACCGGAGCCTCGCTCCGGTGCCAACCATTGGTGTCCTCTTAAACATGATCAAACAGAACTTACAGGGTATATGTACCCGTACACAAACTTACAGTGCTAGTACACAGTTTGTGATCTTAGCCATATTGTGCTAGATTGGGTATCCATGCCACTATTTGAGATACTAACTTTGACAGCGACAAAGCGCGTGAGACCGTAACGCAGCATTTGATGTCACACCATCTTGGGATAGCCCACGCTACGGAGACCCAATCGGAAAGCACCTGCACTGTCGATTCTGTAGTAGTCCAGACTCTACCAGAAAAGAGTCTCTTGAGAAGTGCACCCGCATGCGGTCGTTGTGCTTGCTAAGGTATTTTAATACCGTAGTTTAAACAACTACTATTATTAACATGTAGGTGCTACTGTACTCGTAAGCGAGTTACTCGCTGCTGCCTTAGGCTCCAAAGTAGCTACTGTACACCAAACTCGTTCTCGAGGCAAATACTTCACAAATCGAACCGGCCAGGTATTTGTGTCAAAGAACAAGCCCCCCCCACGAAGTTTGACCTACTGTATACTTCAAGTACAATTTTTGGACCCAGTTATGACCGACACTTTATTAATAACAATCCGCCTTTTGAAGGACAAAACCATGGCGGCCCAGTAAAAGTTTGATGATGCCGTTCTACGTACAGTAACGTGCGTCAATAAGGGACCTCTGATATGGATAGGAGTTTAAAGGCTATTAAGACGAACAAGTGGAAAAAGAAAGAACAATGTATTGATTTAGTTGAGAATAAATGACACACCGCTTTTACTAATGAGCGTGGAGTGCAACCAGCACTTCTGAATCGTAGAAGCTGACACATTATCCCACGCAGACTCGCACCACTTCATGGCAGTTAGTAAGTCGACTGTATAAGCATCATCGCAGGATTCTCCAATGTAGCCAAGTGCATGCATCATTTTCTGTGTCAGCACTTCGCGCTTGACGCAGTAAATGATGCCCTGGTCCCTGGGCTGCATCTTCGCTGTTGTATTAGGCGGAAGTTTCTCGACGCGGACGTGCGTCAAGCAGAGACCCGTCTCATCATGGGATTAGGAAAAAATGGCTGCACAAAGTGAAAGGGGGTACAGTAAAGTCGAGTTCATTCGACCTACTGTACTTACGTGTAGTATGCAGCATACTGTATACTGCCTAAGCTCGCAGAGTGCGTGCGCGTACTTTTATTTTACTAGGGCTACGCTTAGGCTGGGATAGCAATTTTTCGGGGACAAACAGAGCTTTCAGCACAGCAGTAGTATTACGACTATCAAGGCGTGCAAGCGCGACCACGAAACTAAGCTAAGCTTATCGACCCCCTCTCTTGACTAGGAAGTGAGAAGAAGAGCTATCAGCTTCATGGGTGATACCTTTATGAAAAGTATATAAGTTCGCAGTATTCTAAATCATGTTGTGTTTTGTTTACTTTCGCACGGTCTTGTCATTTTTAGTACCCTGAAATAATCTGTAGGTCATGATGTCTAGTCACTAAGATGCGCGCATCATACACCCTTCCAGCTACAATATTGCCGTGCGTAGCAGTCGTGGCGACCAAAGCGTTAGGCTCCCCAGTGTTCGAGCGGGCCAGTAATGTAAACGTGCCAAAGAAGCTTTGAAATTTAAGGGTTTCTAAAAAAAATAGTCTGCTCAATGTCTCTGTAAAAGTTTGGCCTCATGCATTGAGGGCTATTATCACGCTTTCGATCTTGCAGCTACAACATTTGTACTTCTCAGTTCATACCGCTGATGAAGAATTGCGCGTGATGCACTGGCGTGGTCATGAATATAACTATCATCGACGCCATTCTAACCCAGTACCACACTACATGCATGGGTACATGTAGTCAAGCTACAAATACTAAGGTTCGTTTGGGTTTAGATTTTTTTCTTCCCACCTCTTCCAACCTTGCTATATCTACTTTTCAGATCGTTTTACTAGACAGGAGATGCCATGGGATGCTCATGGGTAATGATAAAACGCCTCCTATAAAACTAAAAAAACTAAATCATAGCCTTCGTAGGCCCTAGTGCCATGGCCATGTCACTTCAAGGGCCGTGGTGGTTGTATTCTGGCAATCGTCGTAGCTCGCGTGCAAGCTGGACGCAGGCGTAGGTACGTGGGCTGGTTACTTGGTTTAGTGATAGAATGGGAAATGGCACAATAGCTGAAGTTCCGTTCTACGATGGATGTGGTCATGCAGCCACCTATCACTGAAAGACAAACAGCGACTCGGCTTCAGTTTACCGGCCTCAGTTTACTGGCTTCAGTTACCGAGGTCCGAATTAACCCGATTTGGGCTGCCTAGCAGCATGACCTATCGGCCACTGCTATCCCAGTAAAATAAGACTTCGTCGTTCTAAAGAGGATGGTACAGTTCGCATAGCACAGCCCGGAAAGCATCTTGCTGGGCCCACATTTTACGCGGTGTACCGTAACCTGCACAGCCCCGGAAGACCATCAGTAGAGTTACCAGTGTTGCGAAAGTGAGAGCTGGTAAAAGAACGCAGTGGTTGCTGATAATTAACGTTATTTTTGGCAACAGCTAGCAGGATGAACACGTACTGCTGCTTGTAACTTACAGCGATATACCTGTACTGTATGTTGCAGTGTCCTCGATTTCCAATGAAAAAGCAATCGTTTCCTTGGTTCCAGATGGTCAATGCTTCTACTCTACATGTTCAAAATGCGACGTTACTCGGATGCGTACGGCTGGTGCTTTTAAACGGTTTTAACGTTGCAGAAACACTTTAAAAAGCGAGCTTACATGTAAATGCTAGACGGAAGGGGGTGGGGGGGCCACCAAGCCCTGCTGAATTTCTACATTTGCGACCTCTGCTATATTCTTCAACGCTACGTTATCCTATGGCTGTGGCCGGTTGGCGAGTAGAACCTGCTTTGGTAACTAAAACCCGTAAAATGTGCAAACATTGGGGCGATTCCCGCAGCATTCTGGGGGCTCGCTGCGGAAATCGCTCCAATAGCTGGTCCACACTAGGAGGGCGTGAGCGAATAACCTACATACACCCCAGGGTGGATAAAACATGGAGCTGGCCCTCCGATAGCGTTGCTATGATAAGAAGGCGATTAACTACTAACGTTGCCATAAGAGTTGTTATTGAGGTACTGTAACGACTCTTTGATATACAGTTATTGCTATTTCCCTTACTTTAAGACAAGTGCTATCCATCTTACGTGCCCTATCAAAAGCAAATCTGCGAGCTCCTTAGTTAACCTTGTGGTTCTGCCTCAAGATCGCAGCCAAGTACTGGTAGTACGTCTGCCACTCCGGGCCGTTTGGCCTGACCTTCGACTCCGTCAAAATCTTCTTCGCAATGGCAAGCGTGAATTCTTTCTTCTGCCACCGCATAAACCTACTCATCCCGCCGTCGATTTTCATGAGGTTGGTCAGAATTTCGTCATCATACTTCGTCAGTTTGGTCGCCTTCTCCGCAGCTTTCGCAGCCGCCACCACTTGCTTCTCCGGGGCGAGTAGGGGGTGGGTGAGGTAGCTGGGGATTTTTCTCTCTTCCTCGTTTTCCTCTTCCTCCGTCCTGGCGCTTCTCAGGAACCGCGCGTTCTTCATAGGGGCGGCGTTGACCGACGTAAGGGTCGAGAGCTGGGTATGTTCCGACCGCTCGGCAGCAGTGGCGGGGTCGCAACTCACGACGAAAGTGGCCACAACCACGACAAGAATGGAGTTCAGGCGCATGGCGTGTCATGAGAACTGAGGGCGTGGGGGTTGCGGCACAAGTTGAAAAGTGTGAAGGGAAGGCGGGTTGGCTTCGTCGCTGTTGGGCACGACGCATAGGACATGCCATTAGTGTTGCAGCATCCCGAGATAATGAGCATCGTGTCGGTACAGTATTAGTATCGCGGTGGTCCAACTAATCGTTCCGTCGTTTTGTTATATGCTCAATGTTGAAGGTTACAATTTTAATTAACACGAAAATATAGTTTATCGGTCCTTTTGCGTGAGCCTCGCTATATATCATGCAGCAAGGTAGTAGTACACAACGCTAATGGTACACAGTTTTGCCAGTTTTTTTTCTCGCTTGGCACAATGTGTTTGTCAGTCTCCCGCTTACTGTGCGGTAATACAATGCCGTCGACACCGCACTGTGGTGTACTTTTAATACTGCGGTGACCGCAGTATTAAAAGTAATGGGGTAGACAAGACCCACCTGTCAATGTACAGTTATTATTGTGCCTTGCATGCTTTCTGTCTAAAAAACGACGTAATTCGTTGTTTTGGCAAATCACGGTGATTAGCCCATCATAAAGTTAGCAGACTAACTCGTCGATTTGAGATAGAATAGCTGCTACAGATCTCCCCGGAGAATCTGCAAAGGTCGGACCAATAAAAGCTGCGAAGTTAAACATTTCACGAAGGTTAGACATAAATACAATTGTACTGAGTTTGTCGATTTCGCAGAGGCGTGGCGCAGCATCAGAGCCGAGCTCGATTAGACTTTCCGGCTTTGCGACATTTTTCCTCATCTAACTCAGAACACCCTCCTGACAGCTGGAGCAAATCTCGAGCATGTCTGCACTACCTTTGCGAGGTATATTGTACATTGCTCGTGTAGATATGTAGGGGAGATCTGTAAAACAACGAGTTAACGTTGAGGTATGCCAACTTTCGATGAATGGCTGGAGTAAACCCGCCAATACTACGGTCCTACATTATAACTTGCTCGCTTCGTCTGATTGTTTTCCAGTCGATTATTATCTCGATTAACATGCGTTCGCTATCTATCGTACTAAACTACGTCTACACTATTGAAGAACATCCCCGTTTTTAAGTCGAGGAGCTACAAGCAGCTTTAAAGTCAGCGTTTCCTGCCTCCAAATATTTCTACTGCTACTATATGCCGTGCTCTGATATTCAACCTTGGTTTAACGCGCAATGTCCCGACGAAGCGCTCTTCATCAGAACCTTGCGCGAGAGAAAGAGTCCCCGCCGAAATCGGTTCTTACTCCAAGGAGTTAGCGCGAATCTATGGGGAACCTCATCAGTTGCCTTTTCTTGCAGCGAACCGATCTACTCTTGCAGTGGCAACCGCTCCATTCTTGCTCTGCGTTGTGCTTGGGACTAGCGGTTGATTAGTTTAACTTTAACTTCGAGTTAGGCTGCGAGATATGATCACAGGGAAGGATTCGCTCGTTGGTTTAGAGCATTT
This sequence comes from Phytophthora sojae, assembly GCF_000149755.1. NCBI lineage: Eukaryota > Oomycota > Peronosporomycetes > Peronosporales > Peronosporaceae > Phytophthora > Phytophthora sojae. The sequence continues at coordinate 3,148,069 of NW_009258119.1, forward strand.
AATCGCATGCCAAAGTTCGTGCAAAGCACAATATTAGGTGCACTTAATTAAGGATACATATTTAGCCTATGATACAAAAAAGTAGGAAATGCGAGATACTCGACCGCCATGCGATCCAGTGGAACCTGTATTCTGTCGATTACGTCCTTGAGATGAACTTGTAGTAGGATCTGTGCTGTACACATGGCGAGGGTAGTCGTTTGATGATTCCTCGACGACTTATCCTTACTGTACATGGACCGGTTTGCTACAGGCCCTACAATATAAGGGGTACCGTATTTGAGATCTCATACTTCATACACCATACCTTGAAGTTGTATTGTTGTATTTTGTCTTTGCACCATTTCGCCCTTTTTGTGCGCATTGTTGGATCTTTCTTGCCAAAAATGGCCATATTCTGTCGCAAATGCACTATCTCTCCGCTCTGAATTATGAAATCTCTCTGTAGTATGAAATCTAAAATACGGTACCGTAAAACACGGATCCAATGCTACACGTGGATCGGGTGCAACAACCCGTAAAAACGAAACACAAAATAGTCAGAACACAAAGTTATTAAAGGTGACACCCCGTCTCATGTTAATGTTACCCTAAACGTCTTGCAAAATCGGAGCCTCATCTTCTTGTACAGACTAGAGCGTGAGAACGAGACGCCTGATACATCCGGATTTAAAAGAGAATCATATGTGGCAGACACCACTTTATATATTTTACATTGACTCTAATACCTCATCTCATCGGTTAAATCGGGTATTAGTTGTTACCCGTCTCGTTCTCACGCTCTAGTCTGTACTTCGCCAACTCGAAACCGGTCCGCACTATCTCGCGGACCAATTGGGACGATGCCGCTCTTAATAAATCCGTTTCGGATACTTGCTGCCAACACCTTGTTCCATGCATCCGCGACAAAGCGGGAGAGCAGCTCGCGCTTCTGTTGAGATGTTTCTGGAAAGTCGTTCTCAACGTGGTATGTCAGGTAGCAATCATAACAATCAATTATTCAATGACACTGTGATAGCGAGATCGTTCGTAGCATAGACATACCGGACGTGATCCTTGAAAGACTTCATTACAGCCACGTCCATAGGTTGCGCGATGCCGGTGATGCCAGGTGGAATAAATTCCACCGGTGTGCAGCACTTCTCTTCAAGCACAGTCTTCACCGTTTGCATCTTGTGCACTTTTAAGCTGTCGAGGAGCAAAAGCTTGCAGCCATCTACACTAGGCCTCCAAATCTTTACAGCATAAAACAAGTTAGGCGAATTAAAATTCAACAATAATTCAAACAATGCAATCAGCTAGATACCCGTTGAATCCACTCATGCTTCACGTCCTCGCTGCAATACGCCTTACGCTGCACCGTGTGCTCGCATCCCGGTGACCCAAAGTATGGGCTCCATACCGAATGCGAGACCGGTCCACCAGGGATACCAGCAAAGACGATGAGTGGCGGCAGCTTCACTCCCGTGGCGGATGCGGCCAGGAAAACGGAGGCTCTAAAGCCATTTACCTCGCAGCCTGTTAAATAAAAAAAAGGTTAGAATTTTTTGTCGTCAAACCAAAACAAATAAACTCACCTTGAACGACGTCGACTGTAGGAGTCCCTACAAACTCAATCGTCATTTTAACGTTCATGTCGATAAAAATCGCGGTTTGGTCCATGTTAAAGACAGACTCGTACTTCAGGGCACCCTTAATAAACGACAACGACCCGGACTCCTCAATCACATGCTGTATTGAGTTGGAAAATACGCCGGCGACGCGCTATAAAATACATCCCAAATCTGAATGTTAGTATATATAAGTAAAACCAGTAATAATTGTAGACTCAGGACCTCTTTTTGCGTCCTTTATGCGTGATGCGTCGGATAGTAAGTCGGTTTCGCTTAAGCAGGCGCCGCAGGAACTCAACCTTTGCAGCCCTCGATCTTGATGAGAAAAGGAATGCATTATACCTAGCATGCATGATGAGGAGGCACTCCATAGAAACGCAGAGCGAGCGGTTCTTTCGAATATCGATGATCCACTGAAGCAGTCTAGTTAAAAATACCAAATAAATGAGTTACTAAAAATTCTTCACGTTAAGCTTTGAAAATAATAATGAATACCTTTCTTCCAACTCTGGGTTTTTGATGTACATCGAGCGGTTGTTGCCGGGGTTTACGTGGTACTTGTTGGGTTTGGCGGACGTAAGGGCTGTAGCGCCCTTCTACCAGCGGTAGATTGTGGTGTGGTGCACACTGGTAGCTGCTGCAGTTGCTGTAACAGTCCCCGCCGCCATGGCAAGGGCACACAGCTTGTGCTTGTTTTTTTTCTTTGGGCGGTTTGGCATTCCGTGAGAGGAAAATAACTGAAAGGCAAAAGGGGAGGATGTCAGCTTTGGCGCCTACTAGGATCACTGGCAGGAAGAGCCCCGAAACTTTTTACCAGTGTAAAAACTAGTGTACCGTCTTTTTTATATTTATTATCAACTTTTTACGAGTGTAACATTGGATCCGTGTTTTACGGTATGTAGGCTACATGTAAATACTTATTTAAATGTGCAATGTGAGTTGGTGTGTGTAGCGCGCGTGGCAGCGAGTCCTGCGTCGTGCTGCTTCGGCCCCACACGTGATTGATAGTTTTAGTGCTGCCCCCGGTGGGTATCATATAAACGCGTTACTGGGCAGATGCTGCGGCTGCGAAGCAGGCGCCGTAATTGCCCGTAGTTTGAATTAACTAGTCGTGTTTCTTGACTCGAATTCTGTGCTAGATCAAACTTTGCGCTGCAAAACCGCTATCACGGCTCGAGCGTAAAATCGACTAGTGACAATATATAACAAGGAGACCCGAATACGAGTCGCTGTGCCCAAGTTTATTAGTTTTAATTGATTAAAAAGCGTGCTTGCATGTTCAACCTCTTTGTCTATAATGATGATCGATGATATGGAGCCGATGTAGCCAGACAACGAGTACGAACCCAAACAAAACTCCGTAATCAATGTGTCGTTCTTTCCACTGCCAAAACGTTTGATCATTTAACTTGTCCTACGGATGTACTAATTCAAAACGAGTGTCGAGGATACGCCAACTACGTTAAGTGCTTAATTTCTTTATTTTTAAATGCACCGCCTCCCCGAATAAGACACAAATGCTCTGTACCGCAGTCCAGTTTGCCTCATCCAATTTCCTTAGCTATCCTAGCCTAATCAAAGCTCTCGTATGTGCGGTAGCGATTTTTGATAGCGATTTGAGAGGAACTAGATGATGGTACAGAAGGGCATATTTTTGGCAGTACAGTAATGTCCCTCAATAAACAGCCTCTGATATGGATAGAGTATAGCAGACTATCAATACTACACAGACAATAAAGAAGGGGCAGCATGAATTGATTTAGTACGACACATTACCTGGATTGAAATGAAGCGTTGCTGATGGTACGGTAAACCATTTTTTAAATGCTTTGTCTCCAGCCATAACAGCAATTCAATACCTTGAGGGTCAAGAAGCTCAAAAGGGTCGACACAGTTTGATATAATGGACTAAGGTACAACAGCAATACACTATAAAATATCTAATATCAGTACGTCAACAAATATTATCCTTTCTTTTTTCCCATATGTTATATAATAGCGTCAGTCTATTCGTTGTTACAATAGGGGTGGGTCAGAATTAGCTTTTCGCCGACCTTTTTCGGCCGAAATGGTCACCATAAAAAATATGGTCAGCCGACATATCCATTTCGCGAAATGGTTCACCTGTTTGGCCGAACCATTTCTGAAATGGTCAGACATTTCCCGAAATGGTTGCTCTGGGACATGCGTGGCAGACAGATAACGGGCAGCTAACGCTCCTACGTTCCTACGTGCGTCCTCTACGCAGCGCTGTTGTCGCAGAGGCGCCCGTCGGCTGCAGCTTGCTGCCCGAGCGCGCAGCAAGCTACAGCTTTGCATGTCTACATGTAGATAAGCTATTCAAAAAATGACCGGTCATTTCATATCTGCCCCTAATACCTGATTGTTTATTGAGGCACGTTACTGTACATGTAGTCATACCATTCGAATCGACGACCCGATTTGAAGGGATATGCTAATCGGGAGTGTTCATACTGGGATAATGGAACTCTTCCAAAACTGACACAAACGCTGTCACAAAATCGCAATTTATGTGCCAAATATGTCCCCGTGTGCGTCGTGTTTGCTACAACCGATGATACCGACCAAAACCATCACATCTGACTGCTAAATACATGGCTACGCTCACGTTTTGTACATGCTGGCTAGTGACCGTGCCGCGGTGCGGCTAGTCAGCTCATTAGACAGCAGTAGTAAACAATGCGTAAGGTGCACGTACAATCAACTTGGGTGGTAGTAAACACTCAGCCTCTTCCGCTGGCTCTGCTGTCCACGGCTTGGGCGCGCTGACGCAGAGCTTGAGAGCGCGGGCGTGAACGCACAGCATGAGTGGTGATTGGGAATTGCACCAAAATAATGGTACGTTTCATTTGCGCTCGACGCAATTTGTGGAGACGAATTTGACGTCTCCACAAATTACGACGGATTTTTTTTTGTATTGTAGTCACTTAGAGAAACACTAACGACTTCTAATACAAAGCTCCCGCCTTCGCTCGTTTACGTCGCTGGCAAGCTACCACTACATAGCGTAATGGGGTCCGTTAATGCGGTGGACTACGCCGTCGTGAGCACTTACCGTTCTGATAAGCGCCCATCCATCCAGTATTGTATATCCCCAGCCGCGAGTTGAGCTGCGGGCCTCCACAGGGTTTCGCTGTGCGCATTCCCATCAAACACGACCTGTCTGCTGAATCTGGAGTCCATTGCCATATTAGCCGGCCAGTCCGCCGTCTTGTTGAACTCTCGAAGATGATAAATCCACGAGCGTACTACACATATATCCGCCGCCACTCGGCAGCGTTGGTAGAGCACACGGAGGTGCTCCACCTTGGGCGGGTTGCGCCGGTGTTGCTGTCGAACGATATGCTGGCTGTCCCCAACTACGTGCAGTGGTCGAATCTCAGGTGTCCTTGCAGCGTATAATAGCCCTCTGTATTCTGCTTGATTGTTGGTCGTGGTAGCCGCCGCATATGACATGCTGGCCGCCCAGATATTTACACCGACGGTGGATCCATTTCGAAGTTGCACAATGACTGATCCGCTGCCGTCTGGCCCCGGATTCCCTCTAGAACCACCGTCAAAAAATAAAACGTAGCTAGTGGTAGTGCATGCCACTCGCACATGTGTTGGGTCCCAAAACCCATGCAGAGTTCCAACAACCGAGCGGATTGCCCTGTGTTGGGGACTGTTCCGTCGCGCTTTATAATATGCGTCTTCCACACCCCGATACCCACTTCGTAGGCGAGCCCTGAGCATTGCCGTGTGCTGTGGCACTGCCGTCGAGGCCAAGATTGAATAGTGAGCCGTCCTCCATTTCCAAATAACGCGAAGCAGGGTGAGAACGCCCAGTCTCCAGCAGTCTTGAGCCGCTCCGTGCAGTTGAAGGAGGATGGCATCCCTCTGCGCCTTGGACAACCAAAAAAGTTCCTCCTCTGCTCGACTGATGAATCATATTGGAACCGCAGGGAGGTCAAACCGGAAGCAAGTGGATGTATTTGTCCGATCCACGGAGAGCCCAAGCTGCGCCCAGCGTGTTAAGAATACGGACCACAGCGTCTGTTCTGACGGGCACTCCCAGAAGACGTGTGCAAGCGTGGGAGCATGACATCCAACACACAGTGTATGTGGACATCCCAGGCGCTGTTGGAGACGATCGTAGCTTTTGATGCCACGTGTTTTCAGCCGATACAGGAACCGTCCACCCCACGCATCCAATCCAGGCCAGCGGCGAATCTGTTGCCAGGGAATTGCCGAAAGAGCTTGATGAATGACTGGGTCCTTCGTATTCCATTGTTGTACCCGCTGGGTTAGCAGAGCGACAGCGTCTCCAGTGCTGATGGCGGAGGCTCGCTGCTTGATTTCCCTCCTCGTACAGCTCCAGCGGCGCTTCCCGACCCACAAGCAAGCTAGTCGATCCAGTCGGGGTGGGTATGGAACCCTACGATTTCCGAAGTGGAGGCAATCTTTTGCTGGACTGCTGCGAGAAGGTGTGGAACGCCGTGAATAGGAAAAAAGCTGGGTTCGCTAGTACCAACCGTGGACAATCTGGCCGTTAATGGAGTTGCCGATGGAACGTCCAGCGCGTACGGGTGGTTATTTCTGGTTGGCAATCTGATGCCCTCGGTGTACCTTGAGTCGTAGACCATGTCAGGCAGATTGAGCATCAGAAGTCCGTTGAATTGCGTGGCGTGAGTTTTAAACACTTGTGACGGATTCAAGATTCCCTTGCCATCTTTGAGCAGTTTAAATGTGATGTGGAAGTCATTAACGTGTAGCCATCGTAGAATGTCACCAACACGGGAGCTCGAAACCGTAAAGCTAGAGTTGCAAATCGTAGGCGTAACACGATCACCACCAGCTCCAAACAAAACCAATTGTCGAAGTTCAAACCACGGCAGCCACTCTGCACATAATGTACCGTTGTTGGATCCAAGCCATTGACGAATATCGTAAGTTGCCGATCGTTTGATGTGGCGTATGTCGATCAGACATGTTCCACCCAACCACTCAGAGAGAGATGGAAGGGCCGCATGAATCGCAATAATCGATGGAGTTGCGAGCTGGACAGGGGAGGGGGTGCATGTTGCTTCTTGAGTCCAACCGCAGCCAGCATGTCCCTCCCCGCCCTTCAAATGGAAGAGGGGAAACGTCCGTCCAGGGGGTTGAGCTCCGAGTAGCTGGCTGAGATATACGTATCTCTGCCGGCCGCTGGAGCAAGGCGCCCAATCATTTCCCCAACAACAAGCATCGTCTTATCGCTGGTCAGCGCCCAGCGGGCGACCTCCGTGGCGGCCAAAGCGAGAACTTCGAGACGAACTTGAGGGATAGCGAGTCCCCCATGCCCACGAGAAAGCATTGCAATGTCACTCGAGATCCAGGCTCGCCCCAGAGGCCCCGTCCCATCAAATCGACCAAACCACACAAAATTGTGGATGAGTTTCTGCAGATCCTGGATACGTTGTGGTGTCGGCCAGGAGTGCCGAGCAACAAACGTGAGTTTCGGAATGATAACAGATACTTCAACAACAGCACGTTGATCTTCGGTCAGGAGTTTAGCTGAAGCAATTCGTAATCTGGCCCGCAGTTGAGAAGTCGTTTTATCCCACGTGTGCTCAGCCGCGCATTGACTGCCAACTTGAGCCCCGAGATAACGCGTGAAAGCATCCCCAGCTTGAAAAACAAACCGGCCAGGTAGGCGCATCGATGGTGGCGGACCATTGGAATACAGAGATATGACAGCGGCCTTGTGTTCGTTGACGTGTAGTCCACTACCTTCACTAAAAGCGCTCGTGATCTGAAGCAGGCAGGGGACGTCTTGCGAGGACGCCAGATATACGGCCGTATCGTCAGCATACCCTCCTACTCGTAACTCAATATTACGTCCCGCTGCTTTGAGGTGAAGTCCCCGTAACGACTTGCTTGCTTCAATAGCTCGGTAGTAGGGGTCCAGCGCTAAGATAAACAACAAAGGTGCGAGCGGGCACCCCTGCCTAATTCCCGTCGTCACTGGCACCCACCTCGACCGAGAACCATTGACCAGAAAGCGTACCTGTGTGCCCTCGTGTAGGCGGTCGATGGCACGGAAGAATTGGGCTGGATAGCCATGCGCCTCCTATGCACGGATGAGGTATCGACGTCCAAGCGAATCGTAGGCTTTTTGAAAATCTAGTAGCAGCGCCAGAGCTTCGCGCTGCTCGTCATCCAGATTCGCCATCTGTTGCGCAGCCATAAACAGATCGATCGTATCATGTATTTGACGCCCGGGTACAAATCCTTTTTGGTGGCTGTGAATACGAGAGAGCAACGTCTTGCTCACTCGAGTAGCCAAGATGCGCGTAATGATCTTGTAGTCAGAATTCAACAAGGCAAACGGTCGATAGTTCAGCGGGTTCGACAAGTCACCACTCTTCTTTAAGCAGAAGATGTCTGCTTGGAGAAACGTAGGTGGAAATACACCCGCTTTGTACCAAATGTTGACCAACTGCGTCAGAATCGGGATCAAGAGCTCCTTAAAGTCTCGATACCAATCATTGCCAAGTGTGTCCGGGCACCATGCCTTCCCTGCCTTACATGCACCGATAGCAGCAGCAACTTCCGCTTAAGTTATTTCAGCAGTCACTGCACGCATCAGGTCGTCCTGCACACCATGCTCTTCCGTCCATTTGAGCGCGTCGTCCATAGCTGTGCCACTGGCTGACTGAATATTGAAGTCCAAGCATCTGCGAACATGTTCGCCTTGTCATGAACATCCCGTGGGGGGTGCACCTCACTGGGAATCAGAGTCGGAACAGCGTTGTCCGTAAACTTCGTCGAGATGGATCTAAAGAGCTCGTGTGAAGATTTGCCTTCGTGCCACGCGTGCACTCGTAGCCGTTGTCTCAGCTTGGTTTGTCCACGTGCAACACCAAGCTCAGCAATAGCCCGTCGAATCTTATCGATGCGATTGCTCGGTACTGTATCGGCTAACGACAGTGTATCCATCGCAGCAGGTAAAGCGTCCATCTCGTCCTCAACGGGACTGCGTTGATAGCAACACGTAGCTGCCTGAGAAGTCGGGCAAGTTTCTGTCGATAAGTTCGTTTGAGCCGCCGCCGGGCTTGGCGTCTGCATCGTCGCACACCACAGACAACCCGCTGTTTCGCGTCCTCCCATAGATCCACAGCTTCTTCAGCAGTCAGAGTATCCTCAGCGATGCGGTCCTTGAGTGCTTCAAGGACGCCGCGGGTGCAGGCATTCACAGTGCTTTGTGCATACCCAGGAACTGGGTAAGTTCGCAGTGGTTTCTTAACTCGCAGCAGGTTCTTTGGAGACCGTAAGTGTACTAACACTCCATCATGATCTGCGTTCGCCGCTGGCTGTACAACCGTGACCGCAGCCACCCACTGCTGCAGGGAACTGGTACTGTACCACCGGTCGAGACGACATGTAGCCGCCGCACCATTGACTGTGTATCGGAAGGTGTGGTTGTTCATGTGGAAGAGGCGAACTCGACCTTGATCGTGCGGTGGCGGCATAGCAGCTTCAAGGCAGTCACGAGCTGTCCACGATTTAAGCAAACGTCGTAGTTCCGGAGAATCATGCACATTACGCTCAGAGGGGTACGATCTATCCAAACCGCCAACGAGCGTGCAGTTAAAGTCCCCGTCCACGAGAATCCTGCCATGATCTGGCCGATCAAGCATACGCAAATCGCTTTCGCGCTCGCTTCTGTGGTATTGGAAAGTGGCAGTTTCCAACGCTGTTGACCCGCCAGCCCGACAATCAAGTTCAATCAAGGGGCGATCTAGGCGAGGTCAAGCGAGAGACGGAGATGGCTGCTTCTGATTGGATGATGACATTATCCTCGGTAGAGTGACAGGCAGTGGCCGAAGCGTCGTCGGGTCCTAATAGAACCCCGAACGAGGCTTCATGGTACCCACTTTTAGGTACAGATGCATTTAGTTACGTACTTCGGCCGCACTTATTAGTGTAGCCGCGGTCGTCATTTGATGTGTCCGGAATCGCCTTATTGCGATTGTTCACAGTAGATAGTTGTAAAGGGACATAGGACTCATCATAGGATGGCCAGAACGAGGCCCCCAGGGCCTCAGAAAACTCAGTAACAAAAAGACAGTCTTCCCTCCAAGCCAACTAGGGTCAAGTCCGACTTCGGTAAGTGTAGCTAGCTTATTGTTGTGCCTGGGCACGCTCGGCTGCGTGTGGATGCCTGTCGGGGAGCTTATCGTGCATTGACCGAGAGTTTCCTTGGCAGCGCCAAGAGTTGGCGTGGCCGGAGAGGCAGGAACGGTATTAGAGTATCGTTCAGTATATATTTGTGGGATTAGAGTGTCCCTGAGTGTATTAGTCTACCTACCGAGGTTTTACCTTGGTCCCCCTGTATAAGGCCTAACACGCCGGTACCCTTCCTTCCTGAGGGACTGCAGTGGGGTTGCGCGAAAGCGCTACATAGTATCCTAGCCTTAGCTCGTGGCTAGCGGTACAGGTTTTTGGGTTGACCGAAGATAACCTAAGGTGCACAGAGGCGCTTGCAACCGACCCGGTGTAAGGGATCGTTCCTGATCTTCAGGTTTTGATCCAATAAGCGCTTACCTTTGCGGGTTAGCGTGTTGTTGGTGTCTCTAATACATTTTGGTAGAAGAGAATTTTCGTGGTATTACCACAACACAACTGGTGCCGCGATCCGGGATTGGTGTGACCTTCTGTGTGTCTTGGTTGTTGTAGGTCTTTACCCCCGACGAGCGAAGAGGAGAAGAAGAGGAAGAAGAAGAAGAAGAGAGAAGATGGCGAAGGGAGTGAAGTCAGCGGTACCAGCAACGCCGGCCAAGTCGAGTGGAACGCGCAACGAGACTTCGGTGCGCTCCGGAAGCTCATTCTCGACCCCAACGACGGATCGGATGGAGTCGATTGACGAGCGTTCGGTGAGCTACGACACGGCGATTGATTCCTCGGACGCCAAATGAGATGACGAAGATGATGACTGGGATTTCCGGACAGTGATGTCCGAGACTTCGGAAGCTGCGGTTGTTTCGGCAGGTCGCAGTGGAGGATCAAGATCGATTCCCCGCGACCTCTCCGGCACGTTCAAGGACATGCCGGGCCCCGAGCCCGCCTACGACGCGGACGACGGCGCCACCGAGGGCTTCAAACCCTCGGTTACGGTAGGAGGGGCAACCTCCAAGCCGGTTGGCACTCGTCCTCCTCTCAACGGGGATACTCCGGCGGCCAACAAGGTCCTAGGCCGGTGCCTAGACCTGACGAAGATCAAGAGCGAATGGATGCAGTTGTTCTTCCCGAAGCAAGTCCGCCAGGCCATCTGGATGGACCTCTGAGGGGCGTTGGCTACGCCGATCAACTCAACGAGCACTCGGCACGTTGCGCAGAATACTGTGGACCTCCTGCGAGCTATGGGATGCGAACCCCAGATCCTCCCCACGGAGGCTGCGCTCGCGAGTTGGACGCCGACCGCCGCTGCCACGGCGTTAACCAAGTGGAGGAACAAGCTGCGTAATGCCTTTGGAGTGGCGGACGTCAGTTCGCGAGGCCCAACAATGCTTCGTTCGACTTCGGAGGCAGTAGACCCGTCGACGGTCCCACCCCTCGGAAGGGAGCCACTGATGACGGTGTCTTTGCAACCAAGGGCGAAGCCTCGCCGTACATGCAAGACTCGCACATGGTAACTCCACGATCTACGGACCGTAGCGAACGTCTGGCTAGGGAGAACGAGGCTTCATTCGCCACGCCTGGCACGCTCGGAGCGACCGGTCGTCGGTCGGGCCGACGTTACGACCTCCATAATGATTCGTCGGACAGCGACGACGACCTCGGACCCGACTACTACGAAGGGGACCTACCGAGCGAATGGACACGTCAGGTGCGCGAGCTAAGCGCGACCGACAACCAGAGCTCCACCCCAAAGCTCGAGATCGCCACGCATTTGCCTCTCGCCAACATCAAGCCGTTCTACGGACCGCGCGACAAAAGCGAGCACTCCATGCAGTGGCTCCGAACGTTCATCTATGAGATGAAGGGAACGCATGCACCACCCAACGAGTGGTGTATGCCGTTCGAACTTAAGCTCAGGGATGGAGCCCTGCACTGGTGTCGCCAGCTCTCACGCAAGACAAGACGCACGTGGAAGTTGCTGAGCGAGGCGTTCATCAAGTACTATTGCTCGAAGTTTTCCAAGTCTGCGAAGGCTCGGTACTACTCGACCAAGCGGGAAGACAAGGAACACGTTTGTGACTACCTCAACCGGCTCAACGGTTACGCTCGCAACGCCGGTGTGAAATTTGAAAACGGTGGTCGTGACGCGAAGGACCACGTGGACCACTTCTTGGTCACGTTTGACGACCGAAACTTAGAAGACCGTCTGTGCCACGTCCGGGTCAAGAGCATCCATGACCTCGAAGATATGATCAACGACATCCTGCGTCACCGTGACCGCAAATCGAACCGAGAATCGTCGTTCCGCCGCTCTCGGAGTCAAGATGATGGACGTCGACGCGATGCGAGGTCGAACGAGGATTCTGGTGGTGGCTACCGCCGCGAACGACGCTACTACGACGAAGACCGTCGCGAACGACGTCGCCGTGACAACAACCGCCGCAACGACCGCAGTGAAGACGACCGTCGCCGTGACCGACGCGATGGATCACCGTACCAGTCCCGAGTCACTTTGGTTGACGCGCTGGCCAATGTGATGGCGGAATGGAACGTCGGAGGCTCGGTCGGTGCACGCAACGAGGCTCCATACGCCCCCCCGACGTGATGCTGAGGCGAACGAGGATTACTTCGAGGATGAGCGCCAATACTCGGACGACCAACGCTCGGACGAGGATTCAGACGCTGATTACGACTCGGATGGGTCTACCGGACATGTCGCTGCTGCTAACGATGCTGAGCGCAGGGCCGCAGCCGAAGGAACGTTCGCTCGGTCTGATAACCGACGCTTCAGGAACGGAGGAGGCCCGTCCAACCGTGAACGAGATGGTCGACGCCAGTATGGGCCGTGTGCCGCGTGCGGAAGCCCGTCCCACTCGGTGCACTTCTGCTACCGGCGGTGCAAACTGTGCAAACAGGTGCACGACGCTGGGAAGTGTGAAGCACTCCACGAGCTCACCAAGCTCCTGAAGTCCAAGGTCGACAAGAAGGATCTGTCGCCAGAACTGCAAAGCCTGGTGTATGGAAGCCATTTAAACTAGGCAGCCCGCCAACTGAAACTGGGGTGGTCCCAATCGGGCTGCCACAGTTAGCTGAGCCTGCTGTTGATGCGGACTATCTGTTCGCGTTCACGGGCGAAAGCAAACGGCCTGACGACCTGAAGAACAATGAACGTGTGAAACCGACGGAAAATGGAGAGAACCGGGACGCAAGTCTCGTTGCGATTGGTATTGATGAAGATGATGATGATGAACGTGATGGACACCCGACCGAGGCTTTGATCACAAGTCTAGCCCAGATCAGGGGACCACCTCGGAGCCTCGTTCGGGCGGTGAAATTACTGCCCGGCGAGAGACTGGGGTGGTGGTCGTCCCAACGATACGACAAGAGGAAGCGAATGAGGGCTTTGGTCAATGGCGCAGTGGGCGACGCGCGAACGAGGATACTCCATGACACTGGAGCGAATGTTAGCGTGATTTCTGCCAGCTTCGCCAAGCGGCTACGTATGCGAGAAGTCCGGGACCACGGACGAAGTCTCGAAGTCCGCGGCATCAACCCAGGGGTGATGGAGACCCGGCGACGGGCGCTCGTCAAGATCACCCTCGGGTGGTAGCAGGTCTACGAATTTGAAATGTGGATAATGGATCACAGTGCCGGGGTGGATGTGGTCCTTGGGATGGACTTCATGATTCCGGCTGGAATCCGGCTGGATCTATTTCATGGCACCGCAAGCCTTCCGGACGAGGTCATGGTACATCTGCTAAAGGCGAAGAGTGCTGAAGATGACGAACCTTACGGCACGCAGCCTTCGTGTGGGCCGATCGAGGATTTATACATACCCGGTCGCGAGTGGCGAGAGTTTCGACTGCCGCGCCAGCGGCTACCTCGTTCGGAGTACGATGTGTGGGTACGACGCACGGGCAAGCTCGTGCCGACCGTAACGAGGTTTCGACGGGGGCAGCCGACGTGGATACGGCTCACCAATATTACGACCACAGCGGCACAGTGCGCCAAGCATGACTCCGTAGTGCTGTGGGTACCGCATGGTGAACTACCGCGAGAGACCGGCTACGCGAGGTTGGACTCTAACAAGTACAAAGAGTGGCAGGTGTTGGCCTATTCAACGAGTCGTGATGAGACTCTGCAAGGACGAGAACGTCGTCTCTACGAGCAATGGTTGGCTGATCAGCCGCCTGCGGTCGAGCGCCGAACTTACCCAACGCCGCGAAAGATCCTGCCGAGGCCACCGGATGCACCGCCATGGCCAGAAGGCCGTCAAAAAGCTCCGTTGTTTGATGAGTACTCGTCACCCGATGTACATGGCTACGACGACGACCCCAGGGTCAGTGAAGGCTCGGTCGATGTCGCTTGAGCTGATACAACCGATGTGGATCGTGCTGGTGGGTCGAACGATGGTTCGGACGACAAGGCCAGCGCGTCGTATGACTCGGACGTACCCGGAGACTCGCCGCCTAGTCGAGCGGGTTGCCAGCCCGTGAATCCGAATAGTGGTGCTGACTCCACCGGCCAGGGAGCGACATACGCCTCGGTTGAGGCATCGGAAATCAGTGATGAGCTGAGTGATCGTGACAGCGTGACGAACGACGGTTCGGAGAATGACCGCGACGTGGTAGCAGTGGCCGAGACAACTACATGGGATATCCTGCCAACAGGGACCGCTGCGTCCAGCCTGGAGCCAGAGGAAACGTCGGTTGCGGTGTGTAGTAGCGAAGTCGACTGGGGTGAACACGACCCAGGGCCTAACGACGTTCCTGCTGAAGCCGGAACCTCCACCGCTGACGCCGACACTGAATTCCATGATTCGGATCTAAGTGCGATCGACGACCCCGAGCAGCTACTGCAGGCGACCTATATCTCGGTCATGCATGCCATGGCTGCAGAAGGGTCTGGCGAAGGTGATGACACCGTGAACGACGTTTCGGAGCACGTCGCGAACGAGATTGAGCTTACCGACTACGCGCAAGATCTGGCATTCTTGCCGGACCTAACCGAAGCATCGGAGACGACGCTGGACTACTCGGGGCAAAACGTCCAGAGTGACGAACTCAGCGTGAAGCAGCAGACGGTCCTGGTCGATGTGCTGAAGAGCCACGAGAAGATCATGATTGCGAGCGGTAACGTCCTACCGCCTCCAGCCTACGGGGTCGTGTGTGATATCAATGTACAGGGGCACGCGCCAATCAAGCAGAAGGCTCGGCGGACCCCGCTTCGCTTCCTCGGTAAGCTGTACGAATGGCTGAAGGGTCTGTTGAAGGCCGGGCTTATCTCCTTCTCGGACAGCCCATGAGCGTCGGCAATCGTCATCGTCCTGAAGAAGAATGGGGTGGATATCCGCCTGTGTATCGACTACAAACTCGTTAATGCGATCAACGAGATTATGGAGTACGCCATGCCCCTGGTGGATGACTTGCTGACGGACATGGAGGCGTACTTGTGGTTTTGCTCGCTTGACGCCGCTAGCGGCTTCTGGGCCATTATGATGACCGAACGAACTCGGAAGATCTCTACTGTCGTCTGCGTACTGGGGCACTTCGAATGATTGCGTATGCCTTTCGGCCTGAAGAACGCACCGATGATCTATCAACGCATGATTGACAACGCGCTTTGGGGCTTTGTCCAACCGACGGGAGGATGGTTTAAATTCTCGGGGCGCATGCGTCTAGCTGAAGAACATGACAAGGAAGCTCATGCTGGGGTGAACGAGGCTTCGACTGGCACGGCAAAGCCATTCCGGACAAAGTTCAAGGCCGACCGCGACAACTCGCTTGGTAAGGGAGCTGTAGCCGAACCGGTCAACAGCCCTATCGCCGACATGTTCGCCAACAGGGAGCCCGATGACTCCTCGTTGACACCAGTATTCAGTCGCCGGTCATTCGTGGATGATATCTGTTTCGGTGCCGAGACTTTCGAGTCGTGCTTGGCGACGCTAGACCGATTGCTGGCACGGTTTGAAGAGTGCCGTATTAGTATCAGCTTCACGAAGAGCGTCTTTGTGCAGTCCAAGGTAGACTTCCTGTCCCACGAAGTCTCGGCAGAAGGTATCCGACCGGACGCTAAGAAGCTGGCTGGGGTGGCCGAGCTTCCGTTCCCGTCAACGAAGAAAGGAATGCAGTCCTTCCTTGGGGCACTCAACTATTACAGTCGCTTCATCCAAGACTTCGCGGTCTATGGAGCAGCGCTGTACCAGCTTAAGGACGAGGACTTCCAGCCCGGGGGTGACCTCACCGCGGCCAAGCACAGCTTCGCGATGCTCCAACAGAAGGTTTCGGCAGCACCGATACTACGACACTTCGACCGGAAGAAGGAGGTGCATGTCATGTTGTTCGCCAACGAGTGGGCTCTAAGTTCCACGTTGATGCAAGAGCACGAGGGCAAACTACACCCCGTTCGCTTCTGCGGACGTGTTTTGAGGGATGCTGAGATGAATTATCACCCGGCCGAGAAAGAGGTCCTCGCGCTTCTGCTGATACTGAAGGTGTATTATACTCAACTCGTTGGACAACGAATCCGGGTCTACACTCGGTTTTCGACTCCACAAGTCCAAGACATTGTTCGGTCGGGCTACCCAGTTCGCCGTCTTGCTGTCGCCGTGGCACCTGTTGGTCGAACGAGTCAAAGAAACCCACTGTTCGTTTGCTCAGCTACTTCAAGCCGGCTTGACGAACTTCGTTGACTTGGATAAGTCACTGGCGTTGGTCACACCCGGTCACCAACTGCTCGTTTGGACTCGCATCTGCTCTACGCACGCCTACCGCGGTCCTACCGAGGCTTCGTTATGTCGTTTGACGGGTCTGCGAAAACCGAGAAGAACGGTGGATACGGCAGTTGCTCGTGGATACTATGGAAGCTACCAGAGTGGACAGTAGTGCTCGCTGCGAGCGCTTACCTCGAGAACACCACGGTCAACCTCGCTGAGTACACCGGGATGAACAACGGCGTCGCTGATGCATTACAGCATGGAGCCGACGATCTAGTTGTCGTTGGCGACTTGAGGATCGCGATCCAGCAAGCCCTAGGGGTGATAGCCTGTCGGAAGGAGTCATTGCTGCAACAACTCAGCCGCCACCAAGAACTCACGGCCAAGCTTCGGTCGGTGAAGTACCTGCATGTGGTGAGAGAGTTCAACGCTGCGGCGGACTGGCAAGCGAGACTCTCGAGTGCAAGGAGTCTACGGTGGTATCGTCGGACGACCGAGTATTAGAGTTGATGAAGCTGAACCGTATCGCTGAAGTCATCTACGACGCTGCTGACGGTTGCGTCGTCGAGGACATACCCTCGGCCAACACAGTATGGGCCGTGGTAGCTTCTGCCAAACCTCGTAGCAAGCATTTTTTTTGATTTTGTGCGAAGAGAAACCGACCGCAGACGGCAGAACGAGACTGAACCCGGACACGTAGCTGTGATGACCAGACGTCAAACGAGAGCAAAGGAGAAACACGTCCGGTTTGGATATGAAGTCTCGGTCACCGATCAGGGAGACGCATCTCACCGAGTAGAAGCCAATGGTGTGCCGAACGAGTCTCAGAATGAAGCAGAAGCTTCACCGCTGCGTGCCGAGACGTCACCAGCCCCACCAAACGCAGAAGACATTGACCCGCTGGTAGTACAGGAAGAACGCCGAAGGAGAATCGCCTCCGCTCAAGATGAAGAGTTACGGTGGTCGAATCTGAAGGCAGTGCTCCGGGGAGATGATGCGAAGATTGGATACAGAGCAGCACGAGATGCATGGAAAATGGCGGACCAATTTGTGTTGAGCGAGGACGATGTGCTATATTACACAAGAACGAGCCGTCGTTCAAGTGACGGCGAGCAAGCCGAGTTGAAGATGAGACTCGTGGTGCCCACAACGATGATCCAAGACGTCTTGCAAAGCTGTCATGACTCACTTGAAGGCGGTCATCAAGGTATTACCCGTACGCTACATCGAGCGGCGAGAGACTATTACTGGATCGGCCAGTATGCCGATGTGAAGAAACACGTTAAGTCGTACTCTGACTGCAGTTCAAGTAAGAGCCGACCTCAGTTCCGCGGGTACTCGCCAGGGAACATCCTAGCCGAGAGACCCTTCCAACTAGTCTCTATGGACTTCGTGATACCGCTACCGAAGAGTCGCCGTGGCAACAAGGCTCTCCTGCTATTCCAATGCTCGTTCACGGGATTCGTGATGGGCAAAGCCATGTCTGACACTACCGCCTTACTCGTTGCGCAAGCTTTCGAGGAGTGTGTCTACCGACGTTTTGGAGCACCGTCCTTGATCCGTCATGACCGAGATCCTCGATTTATGAGCGAGGTCTTCCAAGCCTTCGCGGAAATGATGCAGTCTCGGTCGAGAGCGACCCTGAGCTACCACCCGCAGGCCAACGGCCAGTAGGAGAGATCGGTGAAGACGATCATGCAGTCAGTCCGCGTATACGCTGAAGACCCACTACAGCAGGATTGGGACGAGATCACCGAAAGACTGATCTTCGCCATCAATAGCTCCCGTGATACGACGAGGAAGGAAACTCCGTTTTACCTCGTTCATGGGTGGGATGCACAGTCCTCGTCACTTAAACGAGGCTTCGGTGGCCAAACTGACGCGCTAGCATGGCGCCGAGAGGTCAACCGAGAGCAGGAAATCGCCCTGAGGATGGCCAAGGAGTACCAAGCCGCGGAAAAGGCTCGGAGAGCTGAAGAGTACAATGCGTCGCTTGGCAGGAAGGAGAAGGAAGCCGTGGCAGGCGTCAACGAGAAAAGAACCTCGGTCGACCGGGCACCGAGTTCCCGTGACCATAGTAGAGCTGCAGTGACGAGAACGAGGTTTTCTTTGCAGCCCGGGAGCAGAGTGTGGCTGTACATGGAGCGGGTTCGACCAGGACTGACCAAGAAACTAGCCTATCGGTGGCACGGACCGTTCCGCGTGAAGAAGAAGGTCGACGAATTTGCGTATGAGTTGGAATTACCCGACCGAAGTGGATACCGGTTCTACCCGGTGGTGCATGTTTCACGACTCAAGTCAGTGGACGAGTTCGAAGGCCGACCGAGGGTTCGTTTGGCTCGTGAGGTCACCGAAGGCACTCGTCTTGACTTCGACGAGGAATTACTGCCTGAAGACAGTTTTGAGCCGGACCGCCTGGACGGTGAGTATGAAGTCGAGGCTATCCTCGATGACCGGACACCGTTGTCAACGAGCACTCACCGGGCCGTCCGAGAGTTCAAGGTGAAGTGGGTCGGCTATGACGAGCCGACATGGGAACCAGCGTCCAATCTCTCGTGCGGCGGCCTCCTGTACGATTACCTAGGCCGGAAGCGAAGCGACCGACGTTTGCAAATGGTCCAGGTGGCCGACGAGGAGTAATTCTGCGCCCCAACGAGGATTGAACTGCTCGCGGGGGCAATCCAGCCCGCGATGTCAGACGAACGAGGCTACTGGAGATGATGATTGAACCGCCTGCGAGGGCTATCCAGCTCGCAGTGACAGGCGAAGAAAGTTACTGGAATCTGCATGTTACGTGTTAAGTGAACGAGTCACGATGGAATGGAGATATCGAAATGGAGCCAGGGACAACGGAAGACGCAAGCAAGCCTCGGTCAAACCCTCAACAGACGAAACAAGTGATGATGAAGCAAATGGGAGGGCGACAGAGGCTTCGGACGCAGTGATTGCCATGGAAGTAGCACGAACAAGGTCGCTCGACTTCGTGGTTGAGTATGGAGTTGATGATGAAATGGGTATGCAAGCTGTCGACACCGGATACCCGCAGCAGACCGGGTGTACAATTGTCAAAATTGGGCTGTCATGCGAAAACATACCCGCAACGGAGCTAGCGTAAGTACGCCCAGTCTCCCGCGAATCAAGTCCGGTCTTCAACGAGCATAAGCCCGATCTTCTTGCAGGGAGACAAAACGAAGCCCGGCTGCCGCAGCTACGAACCAAGCCTCGTTTGAGGCAGCCACAGCGGTCGAGGGCAGAGAAGAAGCTCTGGGAACCGCGACCGAGTATTGAATGCGATGTGCGTTGATGCGAGAAAAGATTATGAAATGGAACGAACAACATGACGTTATTTTGGATTGGGATAGCACATGCAGCGTCGCCTAAAGCGCCACGGACCTCGGTCGACATTGGAAAAGAACGTGAACGAAACGGTGAAGCTGGAGCGGGGCCTAACGAGGCTAAATCTCCATCACAGCCTGAGCCAACACGCCCAGACTTGACCCGGCGGCGGAAGAAGTTTCACCCGACTCCTTCGTCTCCTCATCGGGGCTTGGAGAGCGAGAACGACGAGCGTTTGCGAACTCGGTCACCCATGGAGCGACCACCATCGAAGTCCGCAGAGAAGATTCGACCACGACCGACGACGCCACGGTTTCCCGAGTCGATCCGTTGGGGACAAACAACGGGACGTCGTTGCAAGGGGCGAAAGGAGTGTTGTAGGGGTGGTCTGCCAGCGCTTGGAACCAACAGTTACGCCACGGCTCGCGGGCATCCACGTCCGCCACCTCGGAGGCCCAGTCGTCGGAAGTGGGGACCCACTCCATCACCTCGAACGAGTATTGCAGGTACGACGGCTCCAGCAAAACCTCGGTGCGGTGCTGTGGAGGTTGTCCGCCGTACGTAATGGCCCCATTCCACACCTTGTGGAGCATCGGGTCTCGCAAGCGATCTGCACGATAACTGCGCTCTCGGTGGTACTTGGACCACGCTTGTCGAAGCGCTAGGACTTGCACGTTGCGCTGACCGAGGGTGTTGGCGAGGTTGTCGATATACGCCTTGACAGCTTTACCCCTAATCCAGTGGCGACGCTCCCACAAGGCGAAACCAAGGTCGCCCCTCTCGGTGGAGTGGTAGGAGTACCCCTGGAACTGCCGCCATAGGCGAACGAGAAGAGCCCGACCAGTTGCACGACGGGATATAGCCACCGAGGATGGAAAACCCGTCGTATCGATCAAACAAGGCTCGTCTGGGAAAAGCTGGCGCAACACTTGGAAGGGGTGAGCAGGATCCGTCCACAAGCCAAACTCCACGATTCCATCCACTGAACTGGGGGCGACCAAGCCGTCCTCGAAGACGAGGGGGACACTGGCGTTTTGGATGAGATGCCAGCATTCCGACGCTCCGGGTGCCGTGAAACCCGGCTCCAAGAACAGGGTAGCAAGACCACTGAGCTTAGGAGCTACGTCGGAAGCGTCAACCACTGCTGGGGCAATCGACGCAGGTCCAGCCCTCGATGAAGCTGTCACCGTTGCTGTTACCATCGCCCGAGCGTGAACAGAGGCCGACCGAGTGTGGAGTCGACTCGGGAGTGGCACGGTGGCCGCTTGTGAAGCTACAGGAACCCCGGTCGCGGCAGCCAGAGGAGAAGGAGCCTCCAAAGGAGCGACAGGTTGCGCCACCGAGGTTTCCTCTCTTTCGTCGGGGCCGAACATCTCCAGGAACAACGCTGCGCGGTCCTCGGAAGTCTCGGACTCAGGAGGCGACTCACCGCTAGGTGAACGGTCTGGCGGACCGCCAGAGCCCTCGGTGACCCCAGCAGCCGATTCTCGAGGGGCACGGCCGACGCCGGCTGTACCAGACGAGACTGGCGAAGGAATGGAAGTCGCCGCCGAAGGTGGAACCTCGGATGGAACCTCGATGACAGTACCGGAAGGCTCGGTAGCAGAACCTTGAACACCTTGAGCGCTGGCCGACACCCCCGGAATCTCGCCGGGCTCAAGATCATCTTGTGAAGTGTCGCTAGGACTCATACCCCCTCCAAACTCCACGTCAGACGATTCCTGCTGCTGGGCTGGGGCTGGCGAGGGAGGCGAGGCGCGACGGGCCAGCCGAGGATACAAGGGGACGTCTGAGTGTTCGTACGGGAGAGGCTGAGACTCCAACCAGCTTGAGCGAGCCGTCGTTGGACGCGCCATCGACCGAGGATGCGGGGAAATCTCTCCTGATGCCGAACGAGGACTAGATGGCGCGGCGGCCGCTGCAGCCCTGGCCCTCAGGTCGACTGACGGTCTGCCGAAGCGTTTGTGAGGAGGAGGCTGGGATGCCGTATTCCCGACGGAAGCAGACTCGGTTTGCCGACCCCGCTTGCGCGATGACGACTCAGTGGAGACCGGGGAACCAGCAGAAGCGCCCACCGAAGCAGCGGGAGCGGACGTAGCCTCGGTGGACTCAGCCATCGGCACGTCGGTCGTCTTGAACTCCTCTCCCTCCTCTGACGAGGATTCGTCATGGTGTGGACTCTCGACAGTGACCGTCGGTCGGTGGGGACAGCCCGAGAAGATTCCAATCAATCTCTGCGGCGGAGATGCCGGCTGAGGCCAGGATCAAGGTGTCGACGTCGAGTCCGTGTGCTGCCGATTGCCGACGAAGGATAGAATTCGCTCGCCGTAAGCTGTTGTTCTCGTCCGTCAACGCTTGAATGCGTGTGGGGATGACGTTTGCTCGGTCGCGGTCGGCCAACTGCTTCCGAAGCCTTTCCAACTGAGTGTTGTAGGTAACGAGGCTTGCACTTATACGCTCGTGGAGCTGGGTGTTCCGACGTACAGCAGCGGCTGAATCGGCCTCAGCAACGAGCGTCCGCTTCTCCAACGACTGAGTGACGTCAGCGTGGTGACCGATGGCCGCGTTTGCTTGCATCAACTGAGCGCTGGCGTTGCTGAGCTGGACGTGCATGTCCTGGACGAGGTCCAGAGCTTGGTCGCACTCGGAGTTGGCCGAGACGAGGAAGTAGTCCGACTTGGTCCGCAGGTTCATCTCTTCAGCGAGTTTATCTTTGGCGTCGGAGAGCTCTGCCTGCAGCCGGTTGTTCTCGCGGCGGAGGGCCACCAGTTCATCAGCCTCCGCAAGAGGGAGACGCGGAGGAGCAACGGCAGCAGCCAGCACCTCACCGACGTTAGTAGCAGCTTGCAGGCTGTGGTCGAGAGCAGCGTTGACTCGAGCCGGAGGTGAACGGGCAACACCCACGACGAGACGAGCGAGTTCCAGCATCTGCTGCTCGCCCAAGACGACCGCTGTCGGAGGAACCTCGGCCGGGCCAGCACCAGCTCCGGGAGTTGGCGACGGTGGAGCGCTGGCGCTTGGCGGCAGTGTCGGCGGCGAGTCGGGAGCCTCTTCACTGGGAATTGCCGGCGAGGGAGTCTCGGACGCCCCAGCAGCAGACTCAGGACTACTTGGAGGAGCCGGTGGAGGGTCGACCGAGGTCCCGGAGGCGGCAGGAATGAGCGTAGGGTCACCTGCAGGCGCGGCCGGGGCTGGGGGCACAGCACCAGCGGCGATAGGGGCGGGGGCACCCGCCGAACGAGCCTGGTGCGCCGGACGACGACCCGAAGCGTCGGTGGCGACATCAACAGCTCCCTGAGATGATCAAGAAAGAGATGGAGTCAACAACGAGGATCCGAATGCCAGTGAGGAGCCGCGGGAGCGACGAAAATACCGGTCCGGAGCACTGGAGAGCCCAAAGAGCAGCGGCAGCCGCGTCGGCGAATGAGGAGCCATGGAGTCGAAGAACTGAGGACGCCTAGACGCTAACCAGCGTGGGAGGCTCGCGTCGAGGCGGGGGCAGTTGTGGTATTGGAAAGTGGCAGTTTCCAACGCTGTTGACCCGCCAGCCCGACAATCAAGTTCAATCAAGGGGCGATCTAGGCGAGGTCAAGCGAGAGACGGAGATGGCTGCTTCTGATTGGATGATGACATTATCCTCGGTAGAGTGACAGGCAGTGGCCGAAGCGTCGTCGGGTCCTAATAGAACCCCGAACGAGGCTTCATGGTACCCACTTTTAGGTACAGATGCATTTAGTTACGTACTTCGGCCGCACTTATTAGTGTAGCCGCGGTCGTCATTTGATGTGTCCGGAATCGCCTTATTGCGATTGTTCACAGTAGATAGTTGTAAAGGGACATAGGACTCATCATAGGATGGTCAGAACGAGGCCCCCAGGGCCTCAGAAAACTCAGTAACAAAAAGACAGTCTTCCCCCCAAGCCAACTAGGGTCAAGTCCGACTTCGGTAAGTGTAGCTAGCTTATTGTAGTGCCTGGATACGCTCGGCTGCGTGTGGATGCCTGTCGGGGAGCTTATCGTGCATTGACCGAGAGTTTCCTCGGCAGCGCCAAGAGTTGGCGTGGCCGGAGAGGCAGGAACGGTATTAGAGTATCGTTCAGTATATATTTGTGGGATTAGAGTGTCCCTGAGTGTATTAGTCTACCTACCGAGGTTTTACCTTGGTCCCCCTGTATAAGGCCTAACACGCCGGTACCCTTCCTTCCTGAGGGACTGCAGTGGGGTTGCGCGAAAGCGCTACATAGTATCCTAGCCTTAGCTCGTGGCTAGCGGTACAGGTTTTTGGGTTGACCGAAGATAACCTAAGGTGCACAGAGGCGCTTGCAACCGACCCGGTGTAAGGGATCGTTCCTGATCTTCAGGTTTTGATCCAATAAGCGCTTACCTTTGCGGGTTAGCGTGTTGTTGGTGTCTCTAATACATTTTGGTAGAAGAGAATTTTCGTGGTATTACCACTCCACACTGCGGTCAATTGGTGCATATATGTTCGCCACGACTACATCCTGATCATCCAACTTGCCCGCTACTGCAACAAAATGTGGTGACCAAGCATGTTGCCACATTGGACGTGTGCCGGAGAAGGATCCATAAGGATTAATCAAATTTCCAACACCGCCGCGACGTTCCTCAGCTGCACCCCAGAACGAAAGGGTTGGGCGGTTCGGCGTCCCCATCGCGCTGCATACTCACGCTGGTAATGTTCAATCTCCTCGGTCTCAACATGTGTTTCTTGTATAAGCACAACATCTTGGTATCCATGCTTCGTCCTCCTCCCGAGTGGTGAAAGCCAACTTCCCTGCGCCGCTGCCGTGGCGCCGAAGCCCCGAACGTTTTGTGTGAGCATTGCAAACGTTCTATCTTCCGTATGCATAGCCTTCTCTACGTCATTCCGGGCAAGGCTGGCGCGGCCCTCTCGCTTCCTGATCTTCGCTAGTTTTCGTTTCTCTCGTTGGAACGCTTTTCGCCTACACTTGCCCATGTCTTGTGGCGTAATAGGAGAGAAGTGTTCACTGATGGTCTGCTGCGTTGTGCGAGCAGCAGAATCTGGCCTCCGCGTCGTCGAGAGTGCCGGCGCGGACGCATTCGGAGCCGCGAGGTCCTTAGTACGATGGTGAGCAGCTCTGGCGATGCGGCGTACCCGCTTCACCGTCTGCCCAGACCCGCCCCGAAGGGGCCACCAACGCGAGTTGCCAATCTCCACCCGCAAGAATACTGTCACAGATAGCCCCGACAAAGCGATATTCGTGATGCCACACCAGTCGTGCCCTATGCGGGACTCGCCCCATAGGAGTGGTGCTCCAGGTGCTAATCATCTAAGGTAACGCGTGTAAAAGATTCCAAACGTCATCCGTAAGCTCGACGTAGTTGTCACGGCACTGCTCCATCGATACCCACTGCCGAAGTCGCTGCCATTGCTTACTTGACCCCGCTAAAGTGTAAGAGGCCTCCGTAAGTGGCCGAGAGCGACACCCCTTCAGCCAAGTATCGCAAAAGGCGCGGACCTCGGGGGGCTGGGTGGGGTCTTCTAGAATACGAGAGATAGCTGCAGTCTGCTCCTGGTACGCTTCGCGTCTTCCCCATGCCAGTATGTCCTGCAGTGACCATTGTTTCGCTTCCAGCTCGGGATACGGCAAGAAGGCAAACATATGGCGAAGTGCCATGTAATTTTCCAGAAGCCACGGCTTGATGGCGGTCGCCGTCGTATTCTTTCAGTCCACCCGCGGAACACCGAGCTCATCACGGTGTCGTGTGGACCATTTAACAAATGCTTCCCGATTAGCCGCACAAAGAAGTCAATGTCTGTGACAGGAGCAGCACCAACTATCCGAGCGTAAGTGGCCTCGACTATCGCGCCTTTGGCAATCCGTGGTTCACGTAGCGGGAGTGTATCCATCCCCTGGGATCCCGGTTGGGATGGCTGAGATCCGCTGGCGTATCCATCTACACCATAGGCCTCATGAATGACCCGTTCCTCGGTCTCCATTTCTGCTTCGAGTAGACGCTCGTCAATCGGCATTGCGTTCAGAGATGGCAGTCCGAGACGAGCAAGCACCACGTCCAGCCGAGAACGCATTGGCATCTGTCTAATGATTGATGCGTTGATATGCGCCTGTCGTGAAACCACCTCTGACTCCTGTATAGTGTCCCCCGGTAAAGCATTGCGCTGCTGAACATCTGCCAACCATGCATAGGAATGATCTAGCGTATCCGCGTAATCGGAGTCTCCCTCCGCATTCCACAGCGTCAGAAGGTCGCCGTGCTGGACAGCGTAAAAATGCATTTCGTCTCGCTGTAAAATCATCATGGTTGGCATACTGTGCAGCAGCCAGCATTCCTCCAAGTAATCTCGGGCCACCCGATCCGTGAGAGATTCGACACAGCCTGACTCGTGCACTGCGCCATCCGGGAGTCGGTAGTCTGTGTACATGTAACGCTGCACTTGTGCGTCACCGTGTTGTTTCGCATCGAAAACGAGGAGGGGTTCATGCATGTATTGTGCCATAGCTCGTAACTCGTGTGTACCAGCCCAGAAGCTACCTGGCACCTCGGTGGTGACTAATCGGTCTCGTTCTTGGGCGTAATGTGCGAACAGACTAGCCGTGGCACTCGCAATTCCACCCCCACCCCCCCGACTTTCGATCAGGGTACAGTCACTGCAGCTCGGTTATCGGGTTCACAAGCTCCAGTTCGACATCCCGACGGAGATTGGCCATCATGATCGCGTAGACGACACGTTTCATCTGGTTTGCACCCCGTGTTACTTTAGCAGACCGTGGCAACTTAGCTCCATCGTAGTTGCTTGTCGTGGCATGAAACGCCAGCATAGCACACTGGCCAGTAGCGGCGACCTCAACTGGCCGCCCCTTGAAGCTCGCAAGCCAGTGCATAAGCTGCGTTGGCAAATCCTGATCGCCGTCGGCGGATCCTGCATGCGGAGCACCCATAGTAAATTCCTCATCGCTAGTCGGGCTGGAAAGCATGTGCGTGTTCGGCGGCTGGTCAACCGGCATTGACGCAGCATGTGCAGGCCGTTCAGAATGTACCGACGGTGAAACAAATCTGTCCATAGTACTCTGCACCAAGTCGCCGTGCACGGGTGCAGCTGCCACCACGTCATGACCCTCGCTGCCAGTAGGCGTAAGATATGTAGCCTCACTTCTTAGTCGCTTTGCGCGCAAGTCCCGTTCCAGATCATCCTACCTTCGTCGCTCAGCTTGTTCTGCCAGCGCATCAGCGCCAACGTCCACGACAGGTTGGAAATGGCTGGTGCCTGCCGTGGGGTCTTGTGTGACCACATCCGTTTCAGATTTAGGCTCAGCACACTCATGCTGCACATTCATGTCGATGTCCGAATTCTTCCTTGCAGCTTCCGGGTACGCATACGATGCCTCGTCAACGTCTCCATCTGCATCATTGTCCGAAATATCCATATCGTCTTCTAAATCACTATCTTCCTCGGTAAGTACAGCGTAGAGCCCGATCGCTTCCTCGCGCTGAAAAGCTTCAAATCGCTTTTGTGGTTTTGCTGCCCCCCGGCGCTTGCCAGTCTATTGCTTAGCTGCGGCTTGGCGTGGCGTACGAGAAGGAGTATCGACGGCGCTATCTGGCACTGTGTCCTTGCTCACCGATGCCGCGGCCTTCTTTTTCGCCCGCTTAGCAGCTTTGGACAGCTTAGTCGAGAAGTCTGCGCCGGGTGCAGTAGGCTCAGTTGGACCTGGTGTGGAGGCAGTAGGTGAAGGTTCCGTGGTTCGCCCTGTCCCCGATTCAGCAGTGGTAGAAATACCCACTGGTTGCTCCAGCGTGACCCCAGGGTTACTGGCCAACCCATCGCGTTGCAAAGTCAAAAGGGCCATGAGTTCCGAGACGTTATCGACTTGATACGCAGTCGGTTTGACAGGTGACACACGGGTCACGCTGCCTCGGTAAACACGGGAAAAACGCGCTTGAACTGCCTCCAGTTTTGATGTGAGCACCTTGTATATTTTCACTCCATGACGAGGGCTGTAGCATCTGGGGCACGGCTGTCTGAGGTTGTTTTGGTACCAAGGCTGTTGTATCCGTGTCAATCCGCGTCACGTCGACCAGAGTGATCTTGTGCAAAGATGACATGGTAAAACCGATTGTCATAGATATCAGTCTTCATGCTCCTTGGATACTCGACATCCAACACCTTCGCTCCAGAGATTTGTCCGATAGCTCTAGCGACTGTAGCAAGACCAAGCTGTGTTGCGCCGTAGATCCTAATCGCGTATTGCAGCTGAAGCTGTGCCGCCGTGTAGCTGCCGGTACCTTCATTCCCTGGGCGACGACTCGTATCACTCAAAGTGATAACTTCACGTTGGAAGCGAAAAGCTTTTTTTAATCCAAAGCAGTGCTTGGCGCTTAGAGTAAAAGACAAATCTCAGAGTGTGATTTCCATCGTAAGAAAACCTCTTGACATCACCGATGAGTCGATGCATCATGGATCGTCCTCGACCCGCCTCGTCAGTGTTCGCGTGAAAAAGTTCTTGCAGAATTGCCAAGTGCGGCGCATTCCTTGCAAGGCGAACGCTAGGTGGCAGATTCGCCGTGAGCGAGAAGTTGAGGTGTAGCTCGTGAAAGTCTTCCAGCAACGCGCGGTGTTCGCTGATCATGATCTCCTTGATGAAGTGCGGCGGGTGCAGGAGGTCCAACTCTCCACGTGTGTAAGCAAGCAGTGTAGCCGCCTCAGCTTCCGTCCACGTTCGAATACTTTCGTCACCGCGCACAGTCGCCTGGGCAAGTGCAAGACTACGCATGTCTTGAACGGCTGACGTCCAAGGATTGTCATGATATTCGTCCAGTCGGTCGTCAGCGTAGCTAGTAGTTGCGCCCGCTCAGCCGGTTTCCATACTCCATGCAGCATCTTCGACTTCAGCGCCTCCTCTTCACTCAGACAAGTCGTCCCACTTATCCCGGCCTGAACACGCTGCAGCCAGGATCCTCCGCCAAGCGAGATTGGGGTGGTTGCAACTGGTCCAGTCGTCTTCATTGACGCCCCCGTGGTAGCTGGGAGTGTCCGAGGGGATGGGCCAGCAAAGTTAGTTCTCGTGATGTCCATGTCAGTCGCGCTGCCTTCGGCATCAACTTGCATGGCCGTGGCTTGAGACGCCAGTCTTGCCGAGCCCGTGGCTGGGCTAGGTGGCCCAGTGTCCGGTGGCTCATGAGCATGTTGCATGCTGGCCAGCCAAGGTGTCGCCTATACAAAATCCAAGTATAAGCCGTGGGTAGTTTATAAGGGTTTCTTGAGCCGTCTGTCTCCCAGCCGGAGATTTGGAGAGTGATTATTACGACGGATTTGCTACGAGAAATCCGCCACGTTTATGACCGTAGCAAATATCGAGATTGTGTGGGTTTTGGTAGAGCTCCAATGATGTACTTTATATATGTCGGTAGCAGCACCTCCAGTTCTGTACTCGTCTGGCCCACCTAAGAAACAACATTTCTATCTGGCCGTCAAAAACTATTCAGAAATTATCATTTGGGGGTAAACAATACCTCAAAATAAAGGTCAGATTTGGTGTTTTCGCGTCAGCTCATTGGCTGCTTGAAAACAGCAGGATTCAAGGAAACAGAGCAAGTTTTCTGAATCCAGATTTGGGTAACATTAGGATTTTTGCGTAATGGTTACAAATTTTAGCGATATGCAAAATGATAGGTACCATTGGGAAGATCACTTAACTGCCGATGCGGAGAATCATTGTAGAGTATGATAGCGCTCCTGTGGGCGTTGTGGTGCTCGTATATATTTTGAGGTTTTACTAATCGATTTCGTCGATTTGCCTTCCAGTCGAACTTTATGTCCAATCATATGGCTTAAGTCCGATTTATAGCCAATCCAATGCGATCTGAAAAAGTTGAGGTTTAATAGAAATGTTGTTTCTTAAGTGGGCCAGAGGAGTACACGTGTACAGTAGTGCGCTGATATGTGAATTTGCGCATCACTGGTGACTTCTCTACGGATGAGAATTTCGGGCTGTGTACAGTACATGTAGGACCAGCGAAAGTGCCACCTGGCTTGTGCTGCGAGCAGAAACCTGTCATGTACAATTCCAACTCCAACAGCATGTCATTCATGTAGCTACATGTATTGTGGTTTTCAAATATTTTGCCGCCCGATTTGACTTGTTATCTCGGAGTCCGATTTATATAAAATGGAGCTCCTACATGATCGGTTAGTCCAATTTAGCTATATCTGGCCTGAGTTAGTAGCATAAGGCTCAGAGGGGAGGCATTCCAAGCTGGCCATTGGCCAGCTTGTGAGGTGAGGAGGTATGGCCACTGGCCATACCTCCTCACCTCTCATGACGCATTAGAACTGCAAGACATTGGGGACAATAGTACACTGTACATAGACACTTCATAGCACTATGGCCAGCTAAATCACCTGTGTGATCATCTACGGCCGCTACAACCTCGATCTGAGAGGGCCCCAGACATGTTTTCGCGGCGGTCCCTTTTGCCGGCGAAAAGCGGCATTTCTGGCCCCTGCTTCGCAACTCGCAGCCCCCAGACGCAAATCGGGCCAGATATAGTTTGCTTCCCTCAGCCCCTCCTGCTAAATCGGAGCCCTCCAGCAAATCGGGCCCGATATATCGGATCTTGGACCACCCGATTTGCCAAAACGGATGAAAGCCACAATATACAGCTGCATTACATGTATTCTTGTATGTCCCCACTTACGAGCAAATGCGTAAAGTAAAGTGGATTTATTGGCCACGGTGCGTGGAGGATACATATTGCTGAGAACCTGCAGTCTTGCACAATATCCTGTGTTTGCGCTGACAATTTTAGGTCTTTGCTGCACTTAGTATTTACTAAGTATAGATATTTCTGTAATTATTTTTAGCAGGCAAGAGGATGGTTCGAGTCATTAATTACATGGGTCATTCCTGCACTTCAAGTCATGTTCAGCAGCAGGGTTCGTACCGCAGAGCTGAGTCAACTTTTTAAGGCGTAGATGTTTGCTCCTCGCTATACGGGCAACTTCAAGGTCCACGTTTTGTCCGCCCAATTCCTAGAGCATCGACGTCTGTACATACATGTCTATAGGCTTCTTCTTGATCATTTGGGAGCTAGGTATAGCTCCCAAGGGCACAGCCAGGATGCGGAGCTACTGCATTTGAATACATGTATTTCGTTCCAACGTTGTACACCTTGTCCCTCCGCAACCATAGCAAATGTCTTCGGGGAGCTATCTTCACGACGTCCCGCGGGCTCAGCTCCAGGTAAAAATGGACACACGCTTTGAGGTCTTGTCTCCTTCCCTCCTTGGTCGTTAGGCACGAGTAGATTGAGCGCTGAATAGTCATAGAAACTCGAAGATGAAGCCCAAGCCAGGCAACAGGAACGAGTTGCAGTGCACGTTCGGAGCCAATCAAGGGTCGTCGAGCCGTGAGGCACGCGTCCCGCGCGTGCCATCTCAGCGTCAACATTATCAGGAGGGGATTTACTCGGGCTCCGATATGGCCGAGACTCCGGTCTCAGTGCAGAGCTTTCCGCCGATAGTCAACGATGGCGTCGGACTACGAGCCGGAGGTGGAACCGGCGCTGTCTCCTCCTCGTTCGAGGCTGAGCCACAAGCACCGCCACGCTGGTCTGTGGAGATCGGCGCTTGCTTCGACGTTGAAGTTGCTCGCGTCTCTGTGCTTCGTGCTCTTCGTTGCGGGTCAAGCAGCGTATGTGTCGCCGCTCTACCGAGAATACATCCAGGCCAAGGTGGCGGCGTGGTGGGAGTCCCACGAGGAAATGGTGGACCCGTCGTATCTGCTGCTGGTCGGGGTGGGTCCTACGCTCACGTGTGTGCTGCTGGTTCAGTGGGTGCGTCGACTGCAAACGCAGCGCGGAGTTTGGTGCGTGGCCACGCTGCTACGACGCAGACCGTCGCCAAACTGGCTCAGCTACGGCGAACTGTTGTTCCTTGCGGTACTCGTAAGCGGCAACGCGCTGGTCTTCTGGTACGGGTATACCAAGCGTCATGGCCACAAGCCGCGATTCACGGGAGACCCGCCACACCCGCAGCCCTCTCCGCCGTCAGGGTCTTCTCAATACGTGAAGATGGTCGGCAACGCGTTGGGCTTCAACTGCGAGTTCAACATGGCACTGCTCTTCCTGCCGGCTACGCGCAACAGCGCGTGGATGGAGGCTATCAACATGTCGTACGCGAACGGCATCAAGTATCATCGATGGCTCGGCGTCGCTGCTGTTTTGACCGGGATCGTTCACTGTGCGTGTTACTACTACTGCTGGCTGGAGGACGGGAGGTGGCAGCAAATGGCTCTGCCGTGTTGGGACTGTTCGCTGCGTGAGCGGAAGGGGAGGAAGATCTGGGTCAATGTGTTCGGCGAGGCCGCGCTGCTGTGTTTCCTGTTGATCGGAGTGACGTCGATCCCCTGGGTGCGACGGAAGATGTTCAATCTCTTCTACAATATTCATCAGCTCCTGTTCGTAGCAGTGATCTTCACGATATTACACTGGGCGAGGGCGCTGTGGTTCCTCCTCCCCGCACTCGTCGCCTATCTCATCAGTCGCGTGCTCTCGCACTGCAACAGCTCCACTGCTGCCCAAGTCGTGCAGTTCTCCGCGCTCTCTCCTACACTCTGTAAGCTCGTAATCGCGCGTGTTCCAGGGCAACGAGGACAGTTCCACGTCGGCCAGTTCGTGTACGTGAACGTGCCGGCCATCGCGCGGCTGGAATGGCATGCATTTACCATCGCGTCGTCTCCGCGAAAGTCGTTCTACGATCAATCGTCTTCTAACAGCATGACGCTCGTGGTCAAGGCACTGGGCGACTGGACGGACAAGCTGATGGAATACCAACAAAAGTGTGAGCGCGACGGCATCAAGCCTGAGGTGTATGTGGATGGGTACTACGGAGCCTCGTTGGGTCAAATCTACTCCGCGTACACAAGTGTAGTTCTTGTGGGTGGTGGAGTCGGTGTCACACCGTTGCTTGGCGTACTGGAGGATATCTGCGCTGCTGCAGAGACTCGTCAGATTCAAGGTCGAAGGATATTCCCGCGACGTGTTGCCGCCATCTTCGTCGTGCGAGAACTAGAACTCCTGAAAGAGATGCACCCTCTCCTAGCGCGCATCCGTGACCTGGATCCTCAAGGTCGCTACATTTCCGTGAAGTTGGCGCTGACAACGACACCTCGACCCGAAGAATTGGATGCGTCACTTTACTCTAAAGATATGTGGCCGGAACATTCGCCCTCACTGTACAAACCACACCAAGATCGAGAGTTTAATCTCTCTACTAAGCAAGGCTGCCCGTTTGGAGCGTCTCTAGGCTCCGGTGGCATTGCAATGCTTCAATTCGTCATTTTTGGGGTCGTCGTTGGACTTTTGATGACATTCCAGTTTGGCAACGGTGTTTTAATCGACGGACTGCAGGATAGCGTGTGGGTGATACAGCTTCTCGTCAAGGCGTTCGCGCTATTTGCTGCTGGTATCTGCGTTTACGGTGGGATAGCGGTGTTGCGGTGGACTCGCTGGGCTGAAGCGGAATCCAAATCACTAACGCCACCGTACACTTTGGAGAATGCGGGACTCGAAGAGAACCTTCTACCGCAAACTCGACAAGAAAGGATCTACGCCGGAGTGTGCACATACCGAGACCTGCTGAGCGATCTCCAGGTCGAGGTTGGGGGGAGACCAGATCTGGCGGTGCATCTTCGGGGGCTACATACAGAACATCGCCAGCGATGCGCAGGCGGCGGGTGTAGATCTCCCATTGGTGTGTTAGTGTCAGGCCCAGAGAGCTTGAAGACTGCTGCTGCTAGAGCTGCTGTTTTAGTTGGTGCGGGGGACTTTGACATCCGCGAAGAAGAATTTGAGTTATGAACGAAGCGAAAAGCTGCAATTTTCGATGAATCTTACTGGTACGAATGCGCGTTGATAGACTGGGAAACCATCATCTTGTGCGTATTCTCCGTCTGCTGACTGGTGTCCTCCCATAGTGCTTTATGAAATTCATTTCAGAGCTAAAAGAACGACGCGCAGTCAACACACCACCGGAACTGTCCACGCTGTGCCTTATTCGCGTCAGTATCTTCAATTGTTGAGTTTCATCGCCAATTTCAATCGAAAATCGGGTCGGATCTTCCATTTGGCGGTCATGCTCGGCTTGTAGTTGTTGAAGCCATGTCGCTACCAGTTCTTCTCTTTTGTCTTCGTCCGAAGAGACGATCTTCACGGCGGTGTCGATCGCAGCGATCAGAATTTGACAGACTGGAGCAAAAGTTGCAAGTTCGATGAGAAGCCAACCCTCGTAGCTCCATCACGCGGCTCCAGTAGGAATAGATGGGCACGTCGACGTTGTCCCACCCGATCCGATAAGTGAGAATGACAAAATCATGAAGAAAACGCTGGCCGAGAGCGCGGAACGGAAAGCGCGCTTCTTCGTCGAGCTTGACCCTCGTGCAGCTTGTGTGTGAGCTTCTTGGCAACTGCGCGCATGCTCGGTAGACCTCGACATCCAACACGAGTTGATCACAGCTCAGTAGGCGAACCCTTCCAGAATAAAGAAGAAAGCGGTTAACCAATAGGCTCAGTTGGCTGTGAAGAAGACCAAGATTTCTAAGCTTTGTTCAAAAGTCTCATTTGAAGTCGAACTCACAACACCAGTCGCGTTTCTTCCTCTTGAGGCTCAACTCAACGGAGATGTCTAGGGTGGCCAGCAGAGGCTCAATGAACTCCCTCCTGCCGTGCAGCCCACTCCCCGCTGCATGCGGGGGTCAAGATTGGTTGCTACAGAGGAAAACATGGC
Organism: Phytophthora sojae; assembly: GCF_000149755.1. Taxonomy (NCBI): domain Eukaryota; phylum Oomycota; class Peronosporomycetes; order Peronosporales; family Peronosporaceae; genus Phytophthora; species Phytophthora sojae. Next base: position 3,182,684 of record NW_009258119.1, read on the forward strand.
GATAATTGAGACGAAAAGAGAGGGAGAAGATATCGATATCATTATTTTGCGTCTCGTCGCTGCAGCAGACATCAAAGCATGGTCCTAGTGTCGAGGAAGTGGAGGGAGCTGACGGAGCACCTAGTCAAGTACAAGTAACATTCATCCGAAATATCGCTAAAGTCGGTATACGTTTTCTTCGTCGGCATTTTGACTTATTCTTTGTATGCGAACCTTTGTTTTATCGATAGAACTGATGGAACAAGTTGAGCAGGGATAAATAGCTAATTCGAGCTATGTCGAAATTTTGCGTTTATCTGACCATAATGTAGCGTACAAATATAGATTACCGCGCTGAGAATCATTCTTTCAAGAAAAATACTGCCGGGTTGAGTGTGCTAAAAGCGTCAATCTTTCATTTTCCATCATTTGCCATCTACTTCGAAGTACAAGATAACCGACTACATCGCCACTACATGTACCTGGGGCGGATCTTGGCCTTGGAAAATGGGGTGGCAGAAAAAAAATATGGGGGGGGCGGGGCGGGGCTGGGGTAAATGGTCAGAATCCAGAGCAAAACACGGCTGAAATCGGCTAAATCGGGTCAAAATCTCAAAAAAAATGGGGGGCATGCACCCCCCCCCCCATTTTGACTGAAGATCCGCCCCTGACTCGAGCTGAAGTACATGTACGGGCACCGTCACAACAAGCGCCGAAGGCATCGGACACTGTACTGTGTGACTGCAGCAAACAGCCACGGAGAAAGGATGTTGCGATTGTTCACTTCACAGCCTAACGTTAGGGGCTGGTCGCGCTGGCTCGTGCTGGTTAGTGGTGTGTCTCCGTATTGAGGGCCTCAATACGGAGACACACCACCTCAATTTGAGGCACGTGCTGGCTGTGAAGTTGTTGTCGATGGAAGGCTATTGTGGTACACGTGGTGTAATAGTGGGGTCCGATTGGTAGAGCCCAAGATTCGACACTTCTGATTGGCTAATAGAACGGCAAGTTGAATTTGCCTTTCTGGATCAGCTTTGTTTTTGGTCCCCAATGAGGACTGCACTGTATGCGTTAATATCTTCAATATGAATCGAGTTAGGTCGAACTAACTACCAATATTACATGTATACACTAGATATCATACTACGATATTCTCAATGTAGCAGAGCTGCAGCTACAACTAAGATTTTGACAAACGCAGCCAGAATTTCGTGTTGCCTGTATTGTATCCGTTGTTCTACTAAGATACTGAAGAAATATAAAACTCGATTGTATTTTATAACTAGTAAGAAACAGCAAGCGTCGATGTATGTATCTTATGAGCTATGAGTATATTATGTCGGGTAGGTAGAGTAGATTTTTTTATAAGGACAAATATAATCCACGCTGTTAACAGTGTCGTGGTTCGAACGGCTTGAAGCAATCCCTTCATCTACGTGAGATCGGACCTCCCCCGTCGGTATATTTATGATCTCTGTAGCGGTAGCCATGCACAAACGGCGCCGTCGGAGCAGTGGTCTCGCTCACCAACCGACTCCTTCGGCGTGCAAATCTTTATACTTGAAATTTGTATGAAATGCCTGTTAAACCCGTCGTCGGAAAACGTGCCACGACTCAGCGGCGGGCGAAACTCAGTTGGTGACGGTTCTGTCACTGGCAACGAAACAGTTAAATGACTGGTTAGAAGAGACTGCAGCTTAAGAATCACATCCTTTTACACTCAAGAAAAGGCAACACAAAATAATTTTCCATTTTTCAGTCTCCCAATTGATCTCCAAAAATCTAACAAACCACGGATCTTACGATGACGCCGACGACACCGTACGAAAGCTCGGGCTGCAAGCAGCGAGCAGCGAGCAGCGTTACCGTGGCCTCGCTCCGTGTCGCAGTGGCCTATCAACCAGCTCTCCGACGGCGACTCCCACCTTCCCTGCAGAGCTCGTCCAAGTCGACAATGCGATCACCAAGGACCTCCAAAATTTGGCTCGTCGTGCGAAGTCTGCTCGTGCATAAGGAGGTCGAGCAGCGCAGCCGACGGCGCTTTCTTCATGCATGCTAAGCCAGTCACATCGCGTTCACGCGAACACGTGCGCCGCTGGACCGAGTCGCGGGTGCAAGACCAAGATGTCGCCGAACTTCATGCACAGCTAGCGGGTATCGGTAGCTTGACCTGGACCGCCGGCCTGTCCGTCGCATTCGCCGACAATTTGCGCTAGCGACATCTGCAGGCTTACCGAGTCTCATTGGCCCGAGGCACGAACCGCGGACACCTCGATGGACCATCGCGCAGTGATCCGGCGTGTGTCCTTCTGTTCGAGCGGCTGTTGGCGTCTCAAAGCCGGGCGAGCTTTAATCTGCTGCGTTATTGTAGTAAAATGTACCGCGCTGGTGGCCAGCCATCCGCCTGGACAAGGGAAAGTGGCTTGAACAGGTCGACAAAGCCGCCCCGAGCACATCACGAGGATCTCGCGTTGCGTCCGGACGAAGGCCCCGAGACCGACTCCCTGATATCGAGCGTGTACACGTCCAGATACCAGCAAGGTGCGTGATACTATTTTTCTTGCATTGCAACGCGTGCAATGCTGCCGCTATCGGATGTGGAGGGGAGCTCATCAGGAGAGGAGGGAAGGCACGCGCCCTTGGAGGCGTCAAGTGACAGGCGAGGGGGCTCAACCACCGAGACGAGCAGCTCCAGTCGCGCATGACGCAGACTCACTCTTCATTCTGCGCAGCGCGCAACAAACGCCGCCTGCCTCCTCCCCCTCACACGATGGCGAAATGGTTGAGGCTGCTGGCGCTCGTGACGGCAGCGGTTGTCGCCACCTCCAGCCCCACAGCAGAGGCGAAGACGTCCGTCGTAGTCACTCGCACGTACACACCCGCGACGCGGACGCCGTCCGTGGTCGCCACTGTAAGGCCGCCGTCGGAGGAGCTCGACGATGACTCGGACGACGATGTCGCCGCGGCCGCTGCTTCGTCAAGATCAGTTAGCGCGAGTGACCTCGACTCGGAAGACGACGACGATGATGAGGGGGAAGATGACTCATTCTCCTCCGGGGGGTCCTTGGCCATGGTCCCCGTTCCTTCGAACATCAAGATCGGCTCCACCGCCGGCACGAAGGACAAGATCGTGTCCACGTACCGCAACTGGGTGGGCCCGAGCATCGGCAAGCCCTCGGACCCGGCGGCCGACAAGGCGTGCTGGCGCAAGGCGCACATTATGGATACCTGCCCGTACGGTTACGACTACAACACTAAGATGTGCTGGGCCGAGTGCCCCATGGCGTTCCCCGTCGAGTGCGGCTTCCAGTGCATCCGCCAGAACGACGACTGCGGCTCCGAGATCTACGCCAAGTTCGTGAGTGTGGCCAACGCCTTCTTCTCGGTGCAGATCCTGGGTGTCTTTGGATCCTTCGCCAAGCTCTCCAAGACGGTGCGCGTCGGCATCAAGTGCGCGCGTGCCATGTTCGGCACGATCCGCGCTATCGTCAACTACATCCGAGCGCTCAAGGTGTCGGACCCGCAGCTGGCGGAGGACAAGATCCTGCTGGCCCTCTACCAGACGAGCTACATCACCATCGACCTGCCTGTAAGTATCGTCATGTGCATGGGCAAGTCTTACCCGTGGGAGGTGCTAGACCCCGCCAGTGTGCTCATTGGCACGGTGCAGGTGATGCTGGGCGAGATCCTGGCCCGCCAGGACAACATCACCAAGTCCTGGGGCAAGTTCAAGGCCTTCCTCACGGGCTCCAACTTCACGTACGCCGTGAACGACTTGAACGAGACCGAGATCTCGTCGCTCAAGACCGGAATGGAGTCCAATTCCACGTGCGGCTACGAGCTGCAGCGGCTCACGGACCGCACGTGGCGCACGATCGCCGAGATGAAGCAGGAGAACCCGGAGATCTCCACGGACGACCTGCGCGTGGCCGTGTACAAGTCGGACTTGATGCTGCACGACATCCCGACGGTCACCAACAACTGCATGGACCAAATGATCCTCGAGTCGGACGAAGCCACGGCCTACAAGACGCGCGACACGCTGCGCAAGACATACGGCGTGATCGTGGACGACTTGATCGACAAGGGCAAGAGCGACAACGGCACGTCGCTCACGGCCAAGCAGTACACACGCGTGGTGGCCGACAAGGTCTTGATGACGATCGCCACGCTCTTCTACATCGACCTCACGCGTATCTCGGGCATGCTGTCCGAGTACATCCAGATCATCTGCGGGCCCACGCAGCTCGTGGGCGAGATCGACGACGGCACGGACGACAACACGCTTGGACTGCGGATCGTCGGCGCCGCCTTCAAGGGCAGCACGAGCTCCTGGAAGCGCCGGGGCGACGGCGTCGTCCGCATCACCTTCGTGAGCACCGACACCAAGGACGTGACGGTCAACATCATCTCGGGCGGCGACAAGTTCGACGAGCAGGACGTCCCCGCGGGCAAGACCGTGACTTGGACATCCAACGTGACGGCGCTGGGCGGCAGGACGCTGTACCTTGATCGCTGGCGGCCTGGGTTCCTGGGTCTGCCGGGTACCGGCGGTGGGTCGTTGAAGCTCTGGGTGCCTCGCGCGAGCGAAGGCGGCCACCTCGACCTCACCGCCAAGCTCAACGTGAGCTAGCTAGATAGAGAAACTACCTATAACTTAGAAGTCGAGTAGCTACAAAGTGCAGTGCTAAGCAAATTAATTAATGGCAATGAGTGAAGTGAATCACCGATTGATCAGAAGTTACAGTGAAGCGAGCGCTGCGTGCCTTTAGTGCCGCAAAGGTACCGAACGTTGCCCGCCGGAAGCCATGGCCCTCAACGAGTCTCGTTGAGGGCCGCGTCTCGTTCAACGAGACGCGACGCGTGCCTTCCGGCGGCACGAGCCACAGCGTTGAGAAGGTATTGGCGCGGACGATCTAATCCAGCGAGCAGAACGCGGTCTCTGCGCGGTCTCTGCGCGGCCCGCATCGCCTCGGATTTGGCGCCGGGGCGTGTGGCTTTCGCCAATAGGCAGCTCCGTGATACATTCAGGATCGTGAACACCCGTCGTCGGACAGAGCGCAGACGGTTGGCTCCGGCGGTGTCTTCGAACACCAAATTGATGTGGGTGGGGCTATCCTATCCCTCAACAATCTCCTCGCCGCATTGGAGGCATGTGATAAGCTGACTGTGCCAACCACCGCGGAAACGTTAGACCCAATGCCGAGTACATGCATGTACATGTGCGCATGAAGCGTTCGTGGCAGCCCATAGATGAATGGAGGGCGGGGAGGGAGGCATGCGTTGAGACGAGGACCAGGCCTCGTCGTCATGTGAAGTGATGTCTGTCTGTCAGTCTGTGCACCATCTGGTTACGGAGTACCGCCGAAGATACACTTCAGACTGAAGTTCAGGTAATTTGGTCGGCAGTGAAGCCCGCACCACTGGGAAGCAATGGCCGCCATTGCAATGCTGGTGAATCTGCACCTTAATGCCAATGTATGTCGTGTTAGAAACAAACTATGACTTTGGTGTGAGCCAAATGCTGTGGACTAACCATGAATCGAGTCGATAAAATGATGGCATTGGAGTGCACAGTAGACAGTTTGACGTGAAGACGTACATGTACACACAGCACTGGAGTGGCAGGGATTTCGCGCCGACCTTTGTCTGGTTCGGCACGCTTGGAACGGACCAGCAGAACCGGGCATTGCCTGCCTACTTAAGTAGTTGACAAGTCCGACCAGTCCGCCTCGTTTTGACAGGCCTAGCATTGCTAGTAGCAACGCAAGATCGGTGGCGACGCTATTGGCGGATGGCACGAGGACCGCCGGGTGTACGGAGCTGTGTCGCCGATACGGGTGTCAAGATTTGACACGAAAGCACGGTTTCGAGGCCCGCAGCGCAGCTGGAAGCCATCGTCGCAGTCGCAGATCCAGCGCGGCAAACGCCGCCACGTCCGCGCTGACAGTGTACAGTAAATGCAGTGGCGCCTTTCATGGTAAAAACTTTACGCCGTAGAACTTGGCCCAGAGGCAGCCTTCGCCCACGCAAGTATGCATTGAGAAGTAGGTTCTCTACGCTGTACCTAGCTGTGTTGTTGTGTATCCTAGCTCCACTGGAGTGCAGAGGGATAACGTCGCTCCACGCAAGTCACTCCGATTCGTGTTCGAGCAAAGATCACCCTTTGACGTTGTGCTCTTGAGACGGCTCCACTCGTCAACACAATAACCCTCAGCAAGCACAACCTAACGTGTAATAAGAGCTGCCATTGGCCCAAGGGCGTGTGCCTTCCTCCGTACGTGAGCAGGTGGTCCAGCTTTTGCGTGCATCCGCCTTTCGTCCGCTGCCTTTTCCAGCCACTTGGTTCGTCTCGACAGTGTCGAGTCGAGACCTCTACACTACGGTGCGAGCCGCACCACCACCCGAGGTCTGCACCATTTGACAGCGACAATGGCAGCGACTGCCAAAACCCGAGTCATTCCGCAACTTGCCTTCGACTGAACAAGTCAAGTCCCAATGGCACCGAGCAACGCGGAACCAACGGCCACCCCTCGCGTCGACGCGGCCTTTTCATCGCTCAAGACGCCCGATGACAAGCGCAACAGCCTCGTGGGCGAGCCTCAGCTGGCTACTCCATGGGCCAGCCGCGTCCCCATTGTCGGCAACCTGCTGCAGGTGCTGATGGTGGCGGCCATCGTCGCCTACGCGTACGGCCAGCTCTTCTACTTCTCGGACACCTACACGGATCTGAGCTCGACTATCGGCACGTGGTTCGGCGTTCCTGTCGGCGGGGAGAAGAGTGCGGGCGGCCACTCAGAAATGGTGCGACCCACGTACTTCTTCCTTGTTGCGTTCCTGCCGATCGCAGCGTCGCTGGTGTTTCTCGAGGTGCTGAGGCACTTCAACGTGCGTCGGATCACGTCACAGTCAGTCCTCAGTTTGACTCGAGTGCTCCGTCGTAAGCCTCGCATCTTCGGGTGGGTGGCCCGGGTCAGCTTTGGCGAGCTTCTGTTCCTGCTCTTCCTCATTGGCGGCAACGTCTACGTGTTCTACAACTACTACGTCCGCCGCGTGGAGAAGATGCACAAGAGGGGCCGCGAGTTCAACTTCGAGCTGTACCTGGAGATGGTTGCGCTCACGCTGGGCTTCACTTGCATCTACAACATGGCCTTCCTCTTCCTGCCGGCCACGCGCAACTGCGTGTGGATGGAGTTCCTTAACATCTCGTACGCCAATGGGATCAAGTATCACCGCTGGGTGGGCGTTATCACCGTCTTGACGGCGCTGTTCCACTGTATCGGGTACTACTGGTCGTGGATCCGACAGGGGGAGTGGAGGGAGAACGCCCTACCCTGCTTCGACTGCGAAGTCGGCAGCAAGGAGGGCCACGACCCGTGGATGAACTTCTTCGGAGAGATCGCGCTGCTGGCCTTCCTGGCCATTGGCCTGACGTCCATCCCGTGGGTGCGCCGCAAAATGTACAACACGTTCTACTCCGTACACCACCTCTTCCTGGTCGGCACCATCTTCGCCGTGCTGCACTATAACGCCATCCTCGCGTGGATCTTCCCGTCCGTCATGCTTTACGTCATCTGCCGTGCGCTCTCCAGCTCCAACGGGTTCTCCCCGGTCTCTGTCCGCGAGTTCACGACGTTGTCGCACGACGTGGTCAAGGTGGTGGTGGCGCGTTCTACCGCCCCCGCGGGCGACTTCAAGGTCGGCCAGTTCGTCTACATCAACGTGCCGGCCATCTCCAAGCTGCAGTGGCACGCCTTCACCATCGCGTCGTCGCCGCGCTCCAGCCCCGACTCGCTGACGATCCTGCTCAAGTCACTCGGTGACTGGACCCAGGAGCTCGTCCAGTACTCGGAGGACTGCAAGAAGGACAACGTGCTGCCGACCATCTACGTGGACGGCTACTACGGCGGCTCGCTCGAGATGTACGACGAGTACTCGACCGTGTGTCTCGTGGGCGGCGGCATCGGCGTGACGCCCTTGTTCGCCATCCTTGAGGACATCGTGACCAAGCTGCACCACGGCGAGAGCATCCGCCAGAAGGTCTTCTTCATCTTCTCGTTCCGTGAGCTGTCGCTGCTGGAGGAGATCCACCCGCTGCTGGTCAAGATCAAGGAGCTGGACCCGCAGGAGCAGTACTTCAGCCTGCACTTCAGCCTCACGCGCGCGCCGACGACCGAGCAGCTGGAGAAGACGATCGACCACGGCCGTCTCGCGGGCAAGCCGCACGCGTCTGCGGTTCGCTATGACTCGGCCAAGGTCCCGACCCCTTTCGCTATGTCCGTCCGCTCCGGAACCAGTCGAGTGGCCATGTACACGGCCTCGTTCCTGGTGACGCTCATCGTCGTGGTGCTCGTCAAGTACGGCAACAAGGTGCAGGCCGAGGACGAGAATCTGTGGCCCCTGCAGAACCTCGTGGAGATCTCGCTGCTCATGGTCGTGGCCTTTGTGGCCGTGTTCGTGAGTATCGCGCTGGAGAGCAAGACCCGCGTGCAGAAGAGCGATTCGAGGCGCGCGTACGACGTGGCGGAGACGCCCCAGACGACGGTATCTCTCGCTCTCAACACGGACGTGCAGACGTTCCAGGACCTCATCTCCGAGTACAACGTCCAGGTGGGCCAGCGCCCTAACATCCCCGAGCTCATGCAGAAGGCGCTCGAGGGCCACAAGGAGCTCACGTCGAGTGACCCGTCGGCTGTTGTTCCGGGCAACTCAACGATCGGGGTCTTCGTGTCTGGCCCGGAGGAGATGAAGCTGGCGGTCGAGTACGCAATCGCTGACATTGGCGCCAGCCACTTTGACGTCTTTGAGGAGGAGTTCGAGCTGTAAGGTGACGTAGAACTTGAAGTAGCTGTGTAGCTGTGCATTTATTTTGAATTTACATCATATCAACCGGAAAGAAGTTGCTTAGCCTCTTATCCATAGGAGAATCCGAATCGAAGTTGGTGCAAGTGAGAATTAAGATTAAACGCCATGATTCCACGGCCTGACCGCGCAATGTCGATTCATCTCTGTGGCGTGCAAAGGCATCACTTTAGCTGAGACCGTGCGCGTTTGAGTAGAGTTGAGGGTTCAGCATCAGTGTGCCGCGAGCCAATGACTCATGCTGAGAGTTGCATGGCACTTTACTCTAGTATGCGGCTTGGAAACGAAGAAAAGGTCAGTGTGAGTCCAGAAGCGGCGCGTGCTCGATGTGGTTCCGGCGGAGATACAGAAGATTGGCTTGGAAGACAACTCCATCTCAATCTTTAGAAGAACTCGTTTCTACAAACGTTTTCCCATAATAACAGATACCCTCCCCGTCTCAAAGTACGACACTTATTACTTTTCATCAGCACACAAGATCCACGGATCCATCCCAGCGTTGGTCGCCCCAACAGCACCGACCGAGACTCATAATATTTGCAGTCATGTCTGCCTATTGGCCTTACTTCGTGTTCTCTTCTTGACAATTACTGGCGATCTTGCGAGGAGATCGCAATGGCCTTGCGACTAGCTTTTCATTGGGGCGGGGCACGCGCGCGAGTGCAATGGCTCAAGCTGAAGCTCTGAGCGGATCCAAAATTCAAGTTCAGTTTGGCACCGCACGGATCTCAACCGCCGACTCGTTACTGCCCCTCAATCTGCCTGAACCCCCGCAACAGTGTACTGCTAACACGCAGCTATTGCGAAGGTTGTAATGTATTCGATTGCGCAGGAAGCAAATGTACGTCGTGTACTACAGAATGCAGGGACTGTCGGTTTAATGTATTCATGTTTGATACACTAACATCAGGTCGTTCACCACCAGAGTGTACTTGACCATCATTGCTGGCACCGTTATTTTCTGGCTGCCAACTTGGATCAGTTAGCCGGCGTCTTTCGACGGCAAGTCATACTATTTTCTGGCCAAATACGCTGCATTATTTGGCAGTCAACAATTGCATGAAATTTCCGCAACCGTTTGGAGATCGACTTGCCATTGGCCCAAGGGCGCACGCTCAACGACACTGGACGGCTCAGCAATATGCCGTTTGCTCGTACGCGTCTAACGGCTCAGGCTCGGCGCCATAGAAAACATAAAGTGGAGATTTCAGATCTCCGCGTTGCAAGCCACCGGGAGCGCGTGCTCCAGTCCCCTTTAATTTGCGGTGAATCGACGCTGGCGATAGCCCTACGACGATATCTCCGATGCGATTCCTAGTCACTGCACTGACCATTGTTTTACGAATGTCCGTTCCTCCGGTGAGCTCTGGCCGACGATATACTCGAGCAGGCAGCTCATTCCCCAATTTCCTCTCGACTGCTCACCTCAGCCAGCCACCGGTAGCCTCAGTTCCTGACCCGAGCCCGCCATGGCGCCAAGCAACACGATGACTCCGCACCCGGACGTCGAGTTCGCCCACATCAAGACCCCCGCAGACAATCTGCAGGACAAACGCGGCAGTCTTAGCGCCGGTCGTGCCTTTGGCCCCTCCCCTTGGGCCGACCAGTTCTCGTTCCTCGGGAACCTCGCCCAGGTCGTCATCTTGGCCTCCATCTTCGTGTACGCCTACGGCCAGCTCTTCTACTTCTCGGACGCGTACACGGACACGGTGGGCTCCAACATTGGCACGTGGTTCGGCGTCCCCGTCGGTGGGGGCAAGGGGGCCGGCGGCCATTCAGAAATGGTGCGTCCCATGTTCTTCTTCCTCTTCTGCTTCATCCCCATGGCCGTGTCCATCGTTCTCCTGGAGTTCCTTCGCCACTTTAACGTGCGTCGCATCTCATCGGCCTACGTGCTGAACCTGGCCCGCTTCCTGCGCCTCAAGCCGAGAATCATGGGCCGCGTGGTGAACAAGAGTGTTGGAGAGCTGCTCTTCCTCGGATTCCTCGTGGGAGGCAACATCTACGTCTTCCAGTACTTCTACCGCGCCCGCGTCGAGAGGATGAAGACGCGTATGCCCGACTTGGACTTCACAGCGTATCTGCAGATGGTCGCGCTCACCTTCGGCTTCGTGTGCGTCTTCAACATGGCCTTCCTTTTCCTTCCTGCGACGCGGAACTGCGTGTGGATGGAGTTCCTCAACATCTCGTACGCCAATGGGATCAAGTATCACCGCTGGGTGGGGGTCATCACGGTTGTGACGGCGTTCCTCCACTGCCTCGGATACTACTGGGCGTGGATCAAGGAGGGCACGTGGGTGAAGGAGGCTCTGCCCTGCTTCAACTGCGAGGTGGGCACGGAGGGCAAGGACCCGTGGATGAACTTCTTCGGCCTCATCGCACTGCTGGCCTTCCTGGCCATCGGCTTCACCTCCATCTCCTGGGTGCGCCGCAAAATGTACAACACGTTCTACTCGGTGCACCACCTCTTCATCCTCGGCACCGTCTTCGCCGTGCTGCACTGGAACCCGATTCTGGCGTGGATTTTCCCGTCCGTCATGCTTTACGTCATCTGCCGCGCACTCTCCAGCTCCAACGGGTTCACCCCCGTAGCGGTTCGAGAGTTCACGATCATCTCTCACGACGTCGTCAAGGTGGTGGTGGCCCGTTCTACCAGTCGGACCGGGAATTACAAGGTCGGCCAGTTCGTCTACCTCAACGCACCGGCCATCTCCAAGCTGCAGTGGCACGCGTTCACCATTTCCTCGTCGCCACGGACCAGCCCCGACACGCTGACGATCCTCCTGAAGTCGCTTGGCGACTGGACGGAAGAACTCGTCAAGTACTCGGAGGACTGCAAGCACAACAACGTCCTCCCGACCATCTACGTGGACGGCTACTACGGAGCCTCGCTCGAGATGTACGACGAGTACTCGACCGTGTGTCTCGTGGGCGGTGGCATCGGTGTGACCCCGCTCTTCTCCATCCTCGAAGACGTCGTGGCCAAGCTGCAGCAAGGGTCCTCGATCCGTCAGAAGGTCTACTTCATCTTCACCTTCCGTGAACTGTCACTGCTTGAAGAGATCCACCCGCTGCTGATGCAGATCAAGGAGCTGGACCCGCAGGAGCAGTACTTCAGCCTCCACTTCAGCCTCACGCGCGCCCCGACGAACGACCAGCTCGACCAGGAGCTTGACCATGGCCGGCTCGCAGGCAAGCCCCATGTGTCTGCTGTTCGCTACGACACGTCCGTCTCGTCCAAGGTTCCTCATCCGTTCGCTGAGCCTCTGCGCTCGCGTACCAGCAAGCTGACCATGTACACGGTGGTCTTCTTCCTCACGTTCCTCATCTGGATCGTCGTCAAGTACGGCAACAAGGTGCAGGCGGACGACGCCAACCTGTGGCCCCTGCAGAACTTCGTCGAGATCACGCTGGTGATCGTCGTGGCCATGCTGGGAGTCTACGCGTTCGCGTTCGTTGAGAGCAAGAGGCACAAGGAATCGACCGCTGCGTCCAGCCACCTCATGACCCCCGGGGGCATCCAGCCCTACGCCAGCGACGCCCACACGTTCCGCGACTTGGTCACGGACTACCGCGTTGCGGTCGGACAGCGTCCGAATATGGCCGAACTCATGCGCAAGGTGCACAACGGCCACAAGCAGTTTGCAGCCTCCCACCCGGGCGTCGGGGCGCCGGGGAACTCGACCGTCGGCGTCTTCTTCTCCGGCCCGGGGGCGCTCAAACACGCGATGGAGAGCGCCATCTCGGACATTGGCGTCCGCCACTTCGACGTGCACGAGGAAGAGTTCGAGCTGTAAGAGCGTCCGAGTCATCTCCATTTGTCGCGTGGACTTTCGCTAAGCAGACGCAGTCTTTGAGCAAAAATGTGCTGAATAAATTCTCTCTCCAATGTCAGCATCCGATACATTTCCCTTACCACTTGAACGAACGGAAATACGAGGACTTCTGAGCTGCTCTACTTGAAGCTTCTTCACCTTAGAAAGGCTGTATACAGCGTCCAAGGCGTGCACCCGGCCTAATTATAAAAAAGTCTTAACTCCACTTGCTGAGAGCGACTCGAATCGTTCACAGACGATGTCACTGAGGCTGACCTCGTCACGTTCGGGACGAGTGCTAGCTGGACCGCCGCCTTCTCTCATCCCGCGCCGCGCGCCCAGATCTAACAGCGTGCTATCGAGCTTTCTAGGCGTCTTCACTCCCGGTTTGTGCCTGACGCTGTCGCCCGTAAAGTTTCGCATAGCGTGGATCGGAATCTTCAGCACCCACGCCCTCTGTGCGGCCTTCTTGGCAGGGTCAGCAAGGGTTTACTGGTACCTCACGAACCCCGTCATGGTGTACTACGTGCAGAATTGGGCCCCGACCGCGAGGAACGAGCACTACGAACTTTACGCGCTAACGCTGGCGCTCGTCGGTGTCTTGCATTTTGTGCGAATTCTAGTAGAGGCGGAGCCAGCGTTAAAAAAATGGGGGGGGGCATAGATTTTTTTAAAGTAAAATCCACAATCTACATTTCGATTCTTCTTTTTGTCATCGCTTTGAACTTTTCGAGGACCGAGTCTTTGTCGATGCTGTTTGTAAGATCACGCTCGATAGCCAAAACCATCAGGTTTGACATCCAAAGATCTCCCATTGTTGTTCTGAGCCGCGTCTTAATTCTTTTCATGGCTGAGAAAGACCTCTCCGTAGTAGCAGTTGTTACAGGCAGCACACACACCAAGTTAATAATTCGGTGCAAGGTCGGGAACAGCTCGTTGTTATCGGTCCCGACGAGCTGGATGCATAGTTGTTGCGTTGTCTTCAATTTTTGGAACCTTTTGTCGATCGTTGCCAAATTGCGAAACCGAGTGGCCTCTTCTCGAAGGTCGTCCAGCTCATCGGTGAAATCATCGGGATAAAATGTTTTAGCCAGCTCAACAATTTTAGTAGCGCTCCAATTCTTGAAATTATCACGTGGACTGAGCGATCCGCACAATTCCATGAGACTAAGAACTTCTCCACTAAATCGTGAATCCATTTCAGAAATCAGGTCACGAAGCATACAGTTGTATACTTCGTCACGATAGTGAGCTTCTTGTGTAGGCTGGACACCATCCCTGGAGGAGTCCACTCCTGGAATTCCAGCCCTGCCACACCCCCGACTTCTCATTACGCGTCGTTTCCACACGTCATTTTTGTCAGGAATGAGAGGGGTGTCGTCAACTTGTATTGATTTGCAAAAGTTGACCGATGAGTTCCAAATCGATTCAAAACTTGGCGAGTTCCTAGTCATAGAACTATCATCGAGCATTTCTTTTAGTTCTTTGGATACCTGCTTCGTCATATTCACAGCTGACACGATATCGACGTCATCTTTCTGCAAAAATTGGGACAGCCAATTTGTTTTCCCCAAAACTGCAGTGAGAATCTCCATATGAAATACGAAGTCGAAAGTCCACATCTTCTCTAAAATTCCTGACGCCTCAGCGCGTTTGTGGGAGTTCACACCATCGACCACTACACGCTCTAACACACTTGTAATTGCGGCCCAAAGCATCTTGACTTTTCTTAACGCGCGAATGTGGCAATTCCACCTTTTTTTGCTAAGACCCTCGGTAGAAGTTGGTTGATTTTGGGCCTACCTTGGCTCACTACTACGGCTTACACGTATGCGCACGTGTATGAGGAAGCGTAGGTTTCTTTTACTTGAGTTAAGTATACTCGAGATCCACGAGTATACTTTAAACAAGATAAAGACTCCAAGTAGCGGGTTTTGGTAAAAGATGAGAACTGATATTTTTGTTTTATGTTTCTGACTTCCTCTAAATGTAATAGTCTAAGTTAGGAATCTGCCAACGGCTGGTTGGCAGAATTCCAATGCTATGCATGTCGCTCATTGGCTAAGAGATGCTGCTCTCAGCCAATACGAATCCTAAGTCTCTATGGACCACCCGTCGTGGTGGTCCTAAATGTATGTAGCCTTTGGTGTGTCGCCATGCAGCTTGCTTCATCCAACAGAACAGAAAAATATCCATCTGCAATCTCGACCTCCATAATATGCTTTCGAACACCATCAGCCGCACATTTGATCAGTTCACGTTGAATTTGTGGCGATGTGTACACAGCGTTTTCCCCAGCTAAGGACATTGCGCGAGAAAACGATGGCGCGTGCTGTGCCATGAACTGAACAATCTCAAGAAAATTGCCTTTATTTTGTGACGTATCTGTGCATTGTAAAAAAAACGTTAGTCCAGTGATGTCATTTCTTACATAAAAATTAAACCGCTCGTATAGCTTTTCGTCGCTGCCCCGAAATGCAATTTCCTGTTTTGCTAGGAGAAGGCAGATCTCCAGAATAAAAGTCAGGCGCTCCCGGTTTTGTTGTCGTTCACCAATCTTTTGAGAATTCAGAGCCACACCAACGTCATTCTGACAGGATCTCCGATTGTCGAAATCGATCAGAGCTGAGTGGTGCTTCGAGCTGGTTTTTGTCCCAACATGTTTCGCAAATCCGTCTTTTGTAGTGGCCTTTTTCCAGTTCCTATAGCCCGTTGTAGGTTGTGCATACACTGTGAGCTCGCTTTGCTGCGTCATTACTTCTCGGCTGAGGTAGCAGCATAAGCAATACACCGCGTCCGTCGAAGGAGACTATTTGAGCCATGATTTTTTTTCAAACCACTGGGCCCGAAAAGCACGCATGCATCCACCGATGTCACGGGCCGGATATTGCTTGAGTTGCGGTTGGTAAGGACCGAGGCGAACGTAGGATTGTATAACGTCACGCAGTAGCTGCGGATCGGCAATCAGTTGCTTAACGAAAAATAAATTTGGTGGTCTGTGAGCAGGATCCCGCCTAACAAAGTCTCCAGCGGAACATTCTTCGGCTCTATCAGGAATTTTGTTGAGCGAACACCATTCCAACGCTGCTTGCTCTTGTTTTTCGCGCAGCGTTACAGGTTGGGGTCGTGGCCCAGGATCTGATTCAATACTGCGGGCCTTGTCAAAGTCTTCGGGCTCTTGACGGGGCTTCTTCACAAAGAAGGTCGTGATTGCCGGCTGCTTCCTCTTTCCTTCCATGTTATTATCAACTAAGCGGAGGAACAGTGTGAACTTCATGCATGTGCCGTCTAAATAAAAAAATCTAAAAAAATCGAAACGCCTTCGCCGAAAAATGGGGGGG